>NW_017534502.1:27604-42859 GCF_001853355.1 Bactrocera latifrons
CGCCAGCAATCCATTCCCGATGACAAAAATATTTTTGTGGGTTTTTACCTATTGCAGATTCGGCAAAAATTTTAGCATCATGCACGCTTCCTCGGCATCCTATTGTCGTTTGTCGAACTCTTAGTGAATAGTGACATACTACTTACATTTTTATGGCATACTTTTTTTTTACGAGAGAAGTATAGCTCTTCCATTGTTTTTGCGACAATCTTTCGCCTTTCTTCTCCAGATGGCCAACATAAAAATGTAGATTTTAAATTAATCAATGCGGTGATAACCCGCTCGGACACTTTGGTAACTGTTCCGCCAGTCCCTATTCCGAACAATGTTGCAATCTTTCTAATAAAGGCACTCTCTCCACTTGATCCCAGATGAAAAACTGTTATCTTTAGTTGAAGATTGATTGATAATTGTGGAATACAATTTTGTTTTGGAAAACAGGGTCCTGCTTGATTAAGGATAATATATAGTTGAACTCAAAGATTTCTATGCGCAACATTTGTCGCATGCGACCACTATCAAATCTGGGAAGAATATTATTGACCCAATTCGAAGATTTTCTTATACCCAAATGGGTACTTCTCCGATTAGGTATAATAAGCGCTGCATCAATGGCAATATTTATTAGGATACAGTCATCCTCTTCGTCACTTCCTTTAACAAAATTGTAAAAAATAACTTCGATAGGTAATTTTATGTAATAAGTATATATATATACTAGAATCATTAGCGGTTATGTCCAGTATACATTTGTAACTGATTGCGTTCAATATATTTTGTTTTCCACTTAAATGAGACATTTTTTATTTAAGAATTAAAAATTAATTTGCTATATAACTAACTTTGTGCGCTCATAGTTTAAATGTCAAATATCGGGCAAAGTTGTCACATATGAAATTTGAAAATTGGAAAAATAAAAAAAGTAATTTTTTTCCATACAAATTTTTGTTTTGTTTTTCAATATTTTGATTTTTAAATTATTTGAGTCGTTCAATTTCGCTTGCTTGACCTTTTACTCCGGCTATTCAAAAGAAAAATTATTGAAAACTACTCAGTGAAACCTTATGGATCGCGGTCAATCAGCAAGCAGTCGTTACGATGTTACAGCACCACTTTTCAAACAACAGTTGCGATGTTTGATGGACTTTATCATGAAGCAACGTATATGTGGTGCTGTTAGATCCTAGATGTACTCTGTTGAGTGGCAAAAGAGAGGTTTCCCGCACGCACACATTCTTCTTTGGATGATGGATGGTGGTTCGACGAAGAGGTGGTGAGTGTCAATTCTCCTTTAACGGGTCTTCTCCAAGATTTGGCGCATGGTGAATATCTGGTCGGTTGTTGATTTTCCAGGTCTGAAGCCACACTGATAAAGTCCAATCAGTTAGTTAACGATGGGCCTTAATCTTTCACACAATACGCTCGGTAGAACCTTATATGCGATATTGAGGAGGCTTATCCCACGGGAATTGGCGCAGATTGTGGGGTCTTCTTTTTTGGGGATTGGGCATAGCACACTTAAATTCTAATCGTTGGGCATGCTTTCGTCTGACCATATTTTGCAAAGAAGCTGATGCATGCTCCTTATCAATTCTTCGCCGCCATGTTTGAATAGCTCAGCCGGCAATCCATCGGCCTCCGCCGTCTTGTTGTTCTTCAGGCGGGTAATATCTATTCGAACTTCTTCCTGGTCGGGCAATGGAACGTCTGCTCCATCGTCATCGATTGGGGAATCGGGTTCGCCTACTCCTGGCGTTGTGCGTTCACTGCCAGTCAGCAGGCTGGAGAATTGTTCCCTCCACAATTTAAGTATGCTCTGGGCATCGGTGGCTAGATCGCTTTTGGGGGTTCTACAAGAGTATGCTCCGGTCTTGAAACCTTCTGTAAGCCGCCGCACATTTTCGTAGAGTTAATTAGCATTACCCGATCTCGGCCAGCTTATCAAGCTCTTCGTACTGACGCATTTCGATCTCTTTCTTTTTCTGACTGCAAATGCGTCTCGCTTCCCTCTTCAACTCCCGGTATCTATCCCAACCAGCACGTGTTGTGTTCGATCGTAACGTTGCGAGGTAGGCAGCCTGTTCTCCCTCCGCCGCGACACGGCACTCCTCGTCGTACCAGCTGTTCTTTTGCACTTTCCGAAAACCAATGGTTTCGGTTGCAGCTGTACGTAAGGAGTTTGAAATGCCGTCCCACAGTTCCCTTATACCGAGTTGTTGACGAGTGCTCTCAGAGAGAAGGAGTGCAAGCCGAGTAGAAAAACGTTCGGCTGTCTGTTGTGATTGTGAGAGCTTCTCGACGTTGAACCTTCCTTGTGTTTGATGGCGTGCGTTTTTTGCTGCACAGAGGCGAGTGCGAATCTTGGCTGCAACAAGGTAGTGATCCGAGTCAATGTTAGGACCGCGGAGCGCACGCACATCTACAACACTGGAGACGTGTCTTCCGACTATCATAACGTGATCGATCTGGTTGGTGGTTTTTCGATCAGCCAGGTAGCTTCATGTATCTTCCTATGCTGAAATCTAGTACTACAGATAACCATATTTCGGGCCCCGGCAAAGTCGATCAGCTTGAACCCATTTGGGGATGTTTCCTCGTGGAGGCTGAATTTACCGACTGTAGTGCCAAAGATACCTTCTTTGCCCTGGCGTTAAAGTCGCCAAACATGATTTTGACATCGTGGCGGGGGCAGCTCTCATAAGTGCGTTCCAAGCACTCATAAAAGGCATCTTTGGTCACATCGTCCTTCTCTTCCGTCAGGGCGTGGTCGCAAATCAGCGATATGTTGAAGAACCTCGCTTTGATGTGGATCGTGGCTAGACGTTCATTCACCGGAGCGACTCGGCGACGGAGTCTCTCTCCCACCACGAATCCCACTCCAAACTTTCCCTCCTTTATATGGCCACTGTAATAAATGCCACAAGGACCTACTCGTCTCTGTCCATGTCCCGTCCATCGCATTTCTTGGACGGCGGTGATGTCAGCTTTTATTTTCACGAAGACAACAACCAGCTGGGCAGCGGCACCTTCCCAATTAAGGGACCGGACATTCCAGGTGCATGCCCTCAAATCATAGTCCTTAATTCGTTTGCCATAGTCGTCATCAAAAGGGGGGTCTTTCATCCGAGGCTGTTGAAAATTTTTCATTGGGGGTGTTTTTTTACATGGCGGGTCCCAAACCCAGCGCACAACCCTACGTAGTCGATATTTCGCCTTCTCACTTTAGCTAGCCTTCAAACGGATATTCTTAGGCTACCCAGAGGATACTTGGTCAAAGACCGGAAGTCGTGAGCTGCTTGAGTCATATGTAAAAGAATCGTTTCTGTACACTCCCAAGTGAATGGCGGTCATAGAACTTTCCTCACTTGCGTGAACTTCTACACATGACTCCATCCTCACTGTGAGACATCACTAGGATTAAAACTGGTGGCGGTAAATGCCGTATCATCAGCATAAGTTGCTACCCCTGAGCCATTAGCGATTTGTAGATCAGCTGTAAATATTGTATATAAAACGGGGCCGAAAACGCTTCCTTAGGGAACTCCAGCGTCAATCGAATACAGCTCGGAAAATGCATCTTTTTCCTGGACATAGAACGTACGATTACGTAAAAATGATTTTGTAAGTAGGTAGTAAGGCGCTGGAAACCATTTATTTATTTTGTGAAGTAATCCTGGGTGCGATACTTTATTAAATGCTTGTTTAACATCTAAAAAGACCCCTCCGCAGTATGGCTTACATTCGAAAGCACTCGTGATAATTTTAACAATTCGATGACATTGCTCAGGAGTTTTAGGTCCCCTTCTAAACCTAAACTGGTGTTCAGGTAATACGTTTTGGTCCTCTAAAACAGGTTGCATTCTCTTTAAAAAAATATATTTTCAAATATCGTAGAGAAGGTCGCCAGTAAACTAATTGGACGGTATGAAGAAAGGCAGTTCTCCGGTTTATTGGGTTTTGGAATCAATATTATTTCAGCGCATTTCCATTGTCGAGTCTGAGCAAAGCATTGTAGATGTAAGTAAGTAGTCTGATACATTTTTGGGGCAGGTGTCTAAAAGTAAGACCATCAATTTTATCAAAACCAGGCGATTTTTGAAGTTTAATTTTCTTTATCTCAGTTGTTACTTCCTTGATAGAAATTCTTCGAATAGGCAGGCTCATCTGGCAAGGCGATTCTAGGACGTTTTGTACCTCAGTAGTGTTTTCGTTATCTGGAATTACGTCTGATTTAAACGTAATGTAAATGGTAAGCAAAAGCTTCGGCTTTCTTTTGATTACACCTCACATTTGTGACCATAACTATTTTCTATAATCCTGTTTCTCCTTGTGGGCCTCTTTAGATATTTGGTTGCCTTCCACAGGTTATGTTCAGGGTTGTTTGCATGGGGATCTAAATTTCTTAGATACTCAGATGTTTCTTGATCTTTTATTTCTCGCCGTTTGGACTTCAAATCATTGGTTGTCTTGTTCAAAATTCTTTTGTCAAGAAGACTCCGACTAATTTGCCATCTTTTCCAGAGTATTCTTTTCTCTTTTATTAGCCGTCCTAATTCAAGGCGAAGAAATGTTTTTTAACATCGTTAACACTTAGTTGTGAAGGGAAAAGAAATCCCGCTTCATGAATAATATTTGTAAGATTTTCAACTGCTAAGTCAATCTGATCGCTAGATTTTAAGGGTATATCTAAATTAGTTCGGTTCACAAGCCAGTTTTTAAATGCTGCTATATCCGTTTCTTGTATGATTTTTTCATACTTGACACAGTAGTCCCAAAAGATACAATTATTAGTGAATGATCAGAGTTGAGATCAAAGCTCTCCTTAATGTGGAATTGTTGTTTTCATATACCTTTGTACACAACAAAATCTAACAGGTCCGGTCGTTTTCGAGGGTCACTAGGCCAGAATGTCGGTTTTCAGGTAGAAATAGTTGAGTAATTGAACTTTGTATAGCATTATGTCAATGTTATGAGATTTTAGGAACAAATTAGTTTCATTATAGTGATTTGAGAGTCCATTGGCATTCCATATGGCTATACGATAGACTTTTTGTTGGACATAATTTTTAGATAAATTATGCAGCCTTTGTAACTGGCAGCATGGTTCTCGAAACAATTAGCACATTTAGCTGGAATGTTTTTTTGGACAGTTGTCACTTTTAACATATTTAAATTTTTTGTTGCAAAATGATTTTGTGTGGCCGAATTCCTGGCAACGGAAGCATTGAACGGTATCGTTTACCTTCTTTGGCGATTCTATATTAACCATAGCGTTCCCAATATTTTTTTCGTTGTAAGTTTCCGCGTTGGTATTATCTGGCTCAAGATCTAAGAAAAACATATTTAGTGGCTCCTTAGTAATGCAACTTTTTATGTTATTAACACCTTTAACAGTGCTGCTCAACCTCGGCTTTAATTGTTTCCAATGGCGTAGTGTAATAAAAATTTTTTATTACTACACGAAAGGCTCTGTTTTGCTTTAGTTGAAACATATGAAATTTAATATAATATTATAATTTCTCATCACTTTGATGAGTTCACTATTTATCGACTGTCTTAACCATGATTCTTACATTATATTATAAGGGTTTGTATTCTTCGTGAATGTTTCCCCAACATCGTTATATAAAATATTGAATTGGTTAACATCATTTGAAGTGCATGCGCCATAATCCAATGCCAGTTGTTTTCTAGTCATATTTGGGGAGTTCTGCATTGATATTTTCGCTGGTCGTTTTCTTACTTTTTGCCATTCCATAACGGTATCATCATCGGTATCATGATAAATTTAATTTTCTTTTCATTTCAAAACACATAATTTCACGCAGGACAACGGCTGCGGGGTCAGTTAGTAGGTATATAAAAATGAATGCTTCTTTGTTGGTAACGCTAAGGCTCGAGAACGGCTGAACAAATCTTGATGACATTTTCAGAGGTGGATCAGGGAAGGTTTAGAAAAAAAAAACCGTATGCTTTTCGTAACGAAAATTGGACAATTGTAAAAAGTAACTTTTTTTCATACACATCTTTTTTTAATTTTTTTTTGCTTTGTTTTTCAATTATTTTAATCATTCAAATTTATCGTTTATTTTCTTCATTCCGTCTATTCGAAAAAAAAAGTTATTGAAAATTATTCAGTAAAAACTTTATGTGTGCTTCACTTACATATTGTACGATGCCACGAAGAGGTTGCGCTACTATCGGTCGGCGTTCTTTTTGGCATCAACATATCATACATTGGCAAACCAAGGCACATGAACGAGTACTCCCAGGATGAGATGACATACGTGCGGAATTATGGATCGCGGTCAATCAGCAAGTGATCCTCATGATGTCACAACACGACTTTGCAAACAACAGTTACGATTTTTGATGGACTTTATCTTGAAGCATCGTATATGTGGTGCTCTTAAATGCTAGATGTACTCTGTTGAGTGATAAAAAAGAGGTTTGCCGCACGCAGACATTCCTCTTTGGATGGTGGTTACACCCGATCAAATTGATGAAATCATTTCTTCGGAAAATCCTGATCCAGAGAAAGATCCAGCATTATACGAAGTGGTGAAAACCAATATGGTTCATGGACCATGTGGACACCACAACCCCACTTCGGTTTGTATGTCTGACAATAAATGCACGAAACAGTATCCACTTGCTTTTCTTTCAGAAACACAAACTGGAAATGATAGATATCCACCCTATCGGCGTCGCTCACAACAATGGCTGAACATTAACATTCAACTTAGAGAAGTAAATATCGAAGTCCACAAACATTCAAAACTCATATCAATGTTGCAGTTTGGTGAAATCGATGAAATACGGTTACTTATACGTCATCAAAGGAAGCAACATGGCGGTTAATGGTTTTGAACGATAAGTAAACTGGAATAAAGCATTTTGTAGTATATTTACTTTTGCCACTCATAAACGTTTTCCGGCTGCAACAAAATTAGCACTGACAAGTTTTTTCTCAACTTTAGTCATTGATACGTTTGCGAGAACATTGCTCTATTCGGAAATACCCTAAAATTATACACGGAATGCATCGTCCAAGAAATAGTTACGCAGAATGCAAGACCAACCTGTAGATGGACATCCAGGTGTGTTCTCAACTAATGCTGTATTATGCATTTATTCAATACACCTGAAAAACTACAATTACTTCTACCTTTGGTTGCTAATGATTAAAGTAGGTGGTTCAACTTCATTTGAGTCATTGCGTACTGTGAATGGTCCGATGTGTGCAACTTTTGAGAAGCATGAGAGCAATTGCTGGAACATTATAATCAATGGAATCAAATGATGGACGAAGCGATAGCTACTTCGCATGCCACTGAAGTTCGCACACTTTTCGCCATATCAGCTTTCCGAAACACGTAAATTTTGGGGTACAAAATGACATTGCCGAAGACATTTTACATTGTATTCGCTAGGAACTGGAAATGGGCAAATTTCGATTGATACTTCCAAAGGTTTGATATCAATTCCACCTGCTTTTGTCAATTCACATCAAAGAAAGATAAACTCATTTCGAATGTTTCTCCGAACATTGGCCAAATTATCGATATCGCAAATGCGATTCCTTCGATCGATCGTCTTGACAATGAAGACAACGCCGTGAGTTATCTAGTGGAATTTCTTAATTCTTTGAAGAGGCTTGGTATGTCAGCATTTGCGTCCCAAAGTTGGATCTGTCATTATTGTGTTACGTAATCTTCATGCGCCGAAACTCTGTTATGAAAGCCGACTGATGAAGGGGTAGAATGCTTGATTCTACGAATTCCTTTAAGATCTATCGATTTGCCATTTCAGTTCAAACCTATTCAGTTTCCAGTGAAAGTTGCATTTAAGATCACTATCAACAGGACAGAAGTTTAGTTCCATAGTGTGTGGCATATATTTGGAAATGCTATGTTTTACAGACGGCCAGATATACATGGCGTTCTCATGAGTTGGAATACCATCTTCTCTACACATTTGCGCATCGGAACAGAAACCAAAAAAATGTTGTTTATCGAGCTGCGTTATATGAAAAAATGTAGAAAAGTCGCAAATAAATGGTTTTCAACACAACATAAGTTGAACTTCTTTTCATTTCAAAAGACATAATTTCACGCAGGACAATGGCTGCGGGATCAGCTAGTATGCCATAAAATCACAAAAAAGGATTTAAGTAGTTTCGCCATATATTAAAAGTCCAACATATAATAATTTGTAATCGTAATAAATGTTGGGTGTTTTAATTTAAATGCCCAAAAATTCTTATTTTGTTCGGCCTGGCCATAATGTTATTAAAAACGCTTATTTTGAGGCGCTCTCACACTGGAATAAGTGAGGCAACCCATTATCAGAGATAAAGATATGTTTAACTCCTCTCTCACTGGAAGTGAGAGAGCAATTGCTAAATGTCAAAACCTACTGAACTTTGACAGCTGATCGAGTTCAGTAGGTTTTGACGTTTAACAATTAGAAACGAGCGATGGCCAGATTGAAATCTTACCAAAAAAATATGTAAACGGAGGAATTTGTTGCATCGTTCAATACCACTTATAAAAATGTAAAACAATGAATATTAAATAAATTTCTGAAATTTAAATTTAGTTGATGAAACGTTTTGTAATTTGAAGCATCATAGTATTATTTTCAATGGAAAATGATTAAAAACATTTAATGATTGAGAGCTAACAAGTTTTTCTAATATACTTTAAACAAATTTAAACAGTTTCTCCATATAATAAATAACCACTATATAGTAATTTTTATTCGTACTAGATGTTGGATGTTTTAATTTAAATGCCCAAAAACTATTATTTTGTCTAATCTGGCCATAATGGAAAATGTTATAAAAAACGCCAATTTTGAGGTGCTCTCACGCTGGAATAAGTTGAACATCCCTTTATTCCTGCCATCATCCCTTGTGCCGACTTTACTTCGGCGCTCTCAACTACATTTTCCAACATTTTTTGGACTAAACAATTTTCAAAAATCATCACTGTGCAGTACCATCAGTTATGGTCTCTTCACATATAGCTTTATTTGCTTTGCTTGACAATTCAAAATGTAACAACGAAGCGAAGAAAGGAAAAAGAATCCCAGATCGTTTTACTTTCAGTGGCAACTGTTGGTTAGCGAAGTGTAAAGAGATGATAGTTACCCCACATTTTGCTTCGCTAAATTTCGTTTCGATGTGAACAAATGTGTGAACAATGTTAATTATTTATTACGCTCTTTTATCGCATGCTACAACTTTGTCTAAATCTTGAATAGGGTAACGCCACATGTTAGTGGCACTGCTACAGCTGCTCATTGTCGTTGCCAAAATTGAAAATACATTTAATTTGGCGAGAGGCACAACAGCAAGCCTGCTGCTATGAAATCAGGTTTTTGTCTAAATAACTGTGGCCATAAGAACGTACTTAGGTACTTTAATATTTGGCGGATGTTGCCTGTCGATTGCTGCCTTCAATGTGTTTAATGCATAAGTGTTACGGGAAAGGCAAATCTGCTTCAGAATATTCAATAATCAAGTATTGGTTATTATATTTTCGTATCAATGCAAGTGATCATTGTAGAAAGATATAAGTAACACAAGAATCATATGGTCGTCAACAGCTGAGATCACCTGATCGAAATAATTGATTTTTCGGCACAGAGATTTAAAAAAACGGACTTAGAAATAGTAAAAAGGTTGCAATATAGATGCGCTACTGATATTTTTTGGATGTTCGGTTCCCGAGGAGGGCTATTTTCACCCATATGATACCATACCAAGCAAAACTTYTTGTAATAATTTATACATATGCGTACACATGTAATAATAATCAAGTATTAGTTATTATATTTTCGTATCAATGCAAGTGATCATTGTAGAAAGATATAAGTAACACAAGAATCATATGGTCGTCAACAGCTGAGATCACCTGATCCAAATAGTTGATTTTTCGGCACAGAGATTTAAATAAAAGGACTTAAAAATAGTAAAAAGGTTGCAATATAGATGCGCTACTGATATTTTTAGGATGTTCGATTCCCGAGGAGGGCTATTTTCACCCATATGATACCATACCAAGCAAAACTTTTTGTAATAATTTATACATATGCGTACACATGTGAATATGTTACCAACAAAAAATTTAAGCATTGTTCTACAAAAACAACAACTGCCTAAATAGCAGAAGCATCACAAGTCAAAATAGCAGCCGAATTGGCAAAGCCCACATGTATGTTAACATGGCATATGTTAACATTGCCGAAATAATAAACTAATTCGTCAGCAATACTTACTAATGCAGGTAGAGCGGATATGGAACCCAAGTTACACAATGTTTCCCACAGCACAGCCCAGAAGCACTGTCAGCACACGCGCCACCTAAATTAGCGAATTCGTGGAATTTCACTATGTTTTGCCCGGTGCATTTAGTTAAGCTTTTAGATTAGGAACATTGTAAAGATCAGTTTTAAAAATAAAGTTATAACGAGAAGGTCGTGCTGACCAAAAACGATTTTTTTTCCTTTCACTCAGTAGGAAAATCGTTAAGTGGCGCCCAACGTGGGGCCTAGTTGTAGTGAATCGTGAGTGAAGTGTAGGAAAAAAGGACACGGTAAAGTCCTTACCGTGAACCAAGAAGGACTTAAAAATAAAAGTCTACAAGGAAACCGGCTCACCACGGACTTCAGGTTCATAACGTCGCAACAAGCGGACGAAGGAACATCAGCACTAGGCCCCAGAACCCGGTGAATAAAGTCACCATCCTAGGACAAAAAAGTGTGTAGGAAAGGGCCCCTCAGTAGTAAACAAACAGGAGATGTCAGTCGTCAGCCGCCACACCATTATTTTAAGAATTCTAATATGTCTTTTAATTTACGATGCCACTGCGACAACGGACATCTACGACTACTCGAACGCACAATTAGTTACAATAAATGTCCGTCATTGCAAAAATTCAGAACGGATCCTTTAGACTAATACACGTAATAGACCTTAACAAATATGGACAATTTCTGACGGACATTGGTAAATTCGTTTACTCGGACATACCTAAGGACACTATCCTATATCCTATCCTAGAGCACGAACTAACCCGATACCTCCAAATCTTAGAAACCATTATACCTTTTGAAAAAAGATCTAGAAGATCAATAAATATTTTGGGAACGGCTTGGAAATTAATCGCCGGTACCCCGATCATGAAGATCTGGAAATAATATCCAGTAACCTAAATGAAATTAATAATAATAATAATAAACAAGTAGTTATAAATGACATCTTTAACGAAAAATTAAATAACGTAACTAAAATAGTAAATAAACTTTTTAATAATATAAGAAAAGATTCGGATGTAGAAAATGAAACAATTATTAATTTGCAAAATTGAATAAGATTAATAAAGGAAGAATTGATTAACGTAAAATACGCCATACAATGGGCGAAAAAGATATTTTGAATACATTATTGTTAAATAAAAAATAAATTGAAATTGCTTTATAAAAAGTAGAGAATGATGAAATTCCATTTAAAAATGCAGAAGAGGCATTATAATTATCGAATACTAATATTGTTAGCAAAAATATAAAAATTTTTTATTTGGTAAAACTACCATTTACTCTTAAGGAAAATTTCCAAAAAATTATGTTAAGACCTGTTCTTAAATCTGATAAATCTATTATTAATATTGAATATAATAAAATTTTAAAAGGGAAAATAGAAATATATGGAATAAAAGACAATTGCGATAGCTTTAAGAAAATTGAAATTTGTAACCAATATCAAGTAATTAACATAAGTAATAACACCTGTATACCTAGGATAATCAATAGTCATAATTCAACTTGCACCAAAAGTAACGGGCACCACATTCCACAAATTAAAGAAATCAAAACCGGAATTTTACTACTTAATGGCTTTCAAGGACACATAGATGCTGACGGAATGATCAAAAACTTGTCAGGAACGCAGCTCATCAATTTCCATAATTCAACGCTGAAAATCAGTGGTCAAACCTATACTAACCTCGATTTAATTCCACTTCCCGCTATCCCAGCAGTCCTGCCACCCGCACCAATTGAGGAAAATAGAATTGAATTACTTTCACAAGAAGCTTTGAAAGAACTCCACATAAGTAGCATTCGAAGAATAAATCTCCTGAAGGCAGCAACTGTATCCAACGGCTCACTTTCGCTTCGAGCAGTTGCAGCTACCTCCATCGTCACAATAATTTTTTGCAAATTTTGGAAGAAATCTCAAAATAAAATAAGCATCTCATTCAATAGCGACGCTAACCAGATCCCGGCAACAAACCTCAGGATGAATCAAATCAAAGATTCCCCAAATGATCAGCCAATATACATAAATTTCAACAACTTACTTTATTTTTGACAACGCTCTAGGGGGAACGCTTTTAAGAGGGGAAGTGTTAACATGACATATGTGAACATTGCCGAAATAATAAACTAATTCGTCAGCAATACTTACTAATGCAGTTAGAGCGGATATGGAACTCAAGTTACACAATGTTTCCCACAGCACAGCCCAGACGCACTGTCAGCAAACGCGCCACCCAAATTAGCGAATTCGTGGAATTTAATTATGTTTTGTCCGGTGCATTTATTTAAGCTTTTAGATTAAGAGCATTGCAAAAATCAGTTTTAAAAATGAAGTTATAACGAGAAGGTCGTGCTGACCAAAACGATTTTTTTCCTTTCAATCAGTAGGAAAATCGTTAAGTTATATTATATCTATAAGTCAGCACCCCATACATACAAAAAGTGTCATATGATACATGAATATCATATGATTCAAAGCAATATAATATGACACCGCTAAATTGCTGAGAGTGCGTCACGTATAATGGCAACCTGTGGGAAGCGCAGCGTCAGCAAACTCCGTACCCGTTGCAGCGGCAAACATAGGTCTAGAGTTAAGTATAATTAATTGTAAACTTTAGTTCTTAAGCAGAATTCCATAAAGGAGAATAGATCCCAGAATTTTTTTTTTTTCATAATTAAACTTTTTTTGACCTGCGCCCGAACAGGAGCAAGCGCTCGAAAGTAGTAATAGCCTGAAAATAAAAAAGTTAGGCTACGCGAGTGGCGAAGTGTAGTGATTGTGAAAAAATAAACCTGAACACAAAAAAGTAAAGCTTCTCCTTCTTCTTGATTGGCGTAGTCACCGCTTATGCGATAATAGCCGAGTTAACAACAGCGCGCCAGTCGTTTCTTCTTTTCGCTACGTGGCGCCAATTAGATATTCCAAGTGAAGCCAGGTCCTTCTCCACTTGGTCCTTCCAACGGAGTGGAGGTCTTCCTCTTCCTCTACTTCCCCGGCGTGTACTGCATCGAATACTTTCAGAGCTGGAGTGTTTTCGTCCATCCGGACAACATGACCTAGCCAGCGTAGCCGCTGTCTTTTAATTCGCTGAACTATGTCAATGTCGTCGTATATCTCGTACAGCTCATCGTTCCATATCCGTTGTTGACATCGTCCAAGTCTCTGCACCATATAGCAGGACGGGAGTTATGAGTGACTTATAGAGTTTGGTTTTTGTTTGTCGAGAGAGGACTTTGCTTCTCAATTGCCTACTCAGTCCGAAGTAGCACCTGTTGGCAAGAGCTATCCTGGACGAAATTATCCACGACTTCAAAGTTATGACAGTCAATAGGCGAGAAATTGGAATTTCTATAAACTGATTTTTTTCATAAATTTTATTTTTGTTTTTCAATATTTTTATTTGTAAATTATGTGAATCATTCAATTTCAGTCGCGTGCTTTTTTATTTCGGCTATTTAAAAGAAAAATTATTCAGTGAAAGTTTATGTGTGTTTCATGCAAAGTGATCAATTGAATGAGTGAAATTTATTACGAAGCCACGAAGAGATCTCGCTAATATCGGTCAGCGTTCTTTTTGCAACATGATAATCAATGGAACCAAACGATGGACGATTTGATAGCTACTTCGCATGCCACTGAAATTCGCACACTTTTCGCGATGATCATTTCGACATATCAGCCTTTAAATCCGCGTCAATTATGGAATACGAACAAAATTACATTGCCGAAGACATTTTACATCGTATTCGATTAGAATTGGAAATGTTAAAATTTCGGTTCCAGTGATTTGATATCAATTCCACCTGTCTTTTGTCAAACTCATCACGAATGTTTATGTCGACATTGGCCAAAGTATCGTAACTACGATTGCATGAGTGCGCGCCAGTTATACCTGGCGTGTTCCTGAGTTGGAAAGCCATTCTCTCATTTTATTTCAATTAATCAGTTAATTGTCGATATATTCGAAAAGGTAAACAAATGTAACAAAACGTTTCAAATTAAGTAGGGTAGTTAGTTAGGTAGGAGTGCAGCTCTGTTGTGTATCGGTCTCAATTAGCAGTTGATGTGCCAATTTGATACACTATTCGTAGAACCTTCTGTTTCTGCTATCACGTACCTATGTCTAATACGCTTTTATTAGAAATCCATTCAAGGTTTTTTGCTTGATGGATTCCAAGTGTTTTGTGTCTGATCTGTGCTAAGGCCGTGCATTCACAGAGAAGGTGGAAAAATTGTTTCCTTCTTCCCTGCTATTCCGCAGCCTCGGCAGATGTTATTGTTGAGCACACCCATTTTGGCCGCATGTTCCCCTAACAGCGCTGTGGTAGCTGTTAATCTGTAGATACTTTGCCTCGACCTATTTAATAAGTCGTTGGTTCTTTTCCTGTCATATTTTGACCATAATTGTTTTGTTATGTTTTTCCAATGTTTTTCCATATGTTGTTTGCAACTTGTTGAAATTGTCCCTTTATCGCTCTTTTGATCGATCCTAGTGGGCTTGGTATTAGCTCCGTCTCGGATTCGTTATGGAAAGCTCCTGCTTTTGCCAACTCCTCTGCTTTTTCGTTACCGAAAATGTTCACACAATGTGACCGGGAACCCAGATCAAGTCTAGTTGGAGCTTGTCTTTTATTGAGCTTAGTGCTTTCTTGCAATTGTGGGCTATACTGGGCGAAGATAGAGCCAGGAGCGCCGCCTGGCTATCCGTAAATATAGTTGCTTTATTTATAATCTCGTGGTTTTCCAATAGAACTTCGCAGGCTTTTTCCAAATTAAGTATTTATTGTTATTTTTATTTTCTGTATATAATAAAATCTGACATTTGTAGAATCACTCTCTTCTTCTTCTTGATTGGCGTAGACACCGCTTACGCGATTATAGCCGAGTTAACAACAGCGCGCCAGTCGTTTCTTCTTTTCGCTACGTGG
>NW_017534502.1:45493-48548 GCF_001853355.1 Bactrocera latifrons
CACAGCCCAGACACACTGTCAGTACACGCGCCACCTAAATTAGCGAATTCGTGGAATTTAATTATGTTTTGCCCGGTGCATTTAGTTAAGCTTTTAGATTAAGAACATTGTAAAAATCAGTTTTAAAAATAAAGTTATAACTAGAAGGTCGTGCTGACCAAAACGATTTTTTTCCTTTCAATCAGTAGGAAAATCGTTAAGTTGTAGTAAATTTTACAACAAAAACGATTTGATTCATAAACGCAGGCTCATATGCCACAAGCGACCTCGCTTCATTCATAAAAACAGACGCCGTAACATCTTCCCGAAGATGCCTTTGCAAACAAGCGGCTTTTCGCGACGATGGCAAAAGCTAAAAATCTTAAATCGAACAACTTTCTGATGCTCTTCACAGAAAGAAATCAGAAAAGTGGCAACAACGGAGTTGGCAATTTATAATATAATATTTGTTCATTCTAAAATATTTTTCCGTGACTCGCAAAAATCTGCGTCGATATGTATGCAAGCTCATACATACGCATACATATTTACGCTAGTTTGTAGGCGAATCTGTTACAGCGGCAAGGAAAGCGGTCAATAGGCGGCCATTCGTTTATTTTTTTCGGCACAGCTTGGATTTTCTATCATCACACAAGCGCTGAACCAATGAGTGCGACAGATATTGGAATATAAACGTTCTTAGGGACACAGGTGCTGAGACAGCTGCACAACTACATAACTGTGTCCCTCAAAACATGTGTATTTTAATATTTGACAGATGTCGCTTGCAGTCTGTCGTGCTCAATGTGTTCAGCACTTGACTCTTTGACAAAACGCAAGTGTCGGTTTGGTTCACCAAGACAACGGAGATGCGAAAGATGCGTGCGACACTTGTTATTATGAATGTATGTACATATGTATATGGCTCGCATTTGCTTTCGTAAACATACAGACAAGTGTGCCAAAGAAATAGTATATGTACGTATGCATGTGTCATGTCTGAGTGGGTAGCGTTATGTTTTTTCGTTACGGAATTTCTGGATTCGGTCCCGCGCTCAAGGCCTGCGATAGAATCTATGCAATAGCTTAAAAATATTTTTTATTAAAAAATTATTAAATGAACAAATTACTTAAAGGAGCGCGTTTTTACTAGGCGAGGTGACAACTCCTAATAATTTTTAGAATAACGCTAAGATCAAACGACACCGCTACGGGACCGCTTAATGTGGAAATAGAACGCTTAAAAGCGTTTACTCTTTTGCAGAATAGAATGCTGAATTGAAGTCACCAATTCAACATTGGACGATGACAACAACTGATGAGTCGACGTTGCGAGTTTTCGAGAGAAAAGTTCTGCGAAAGATTTATGGTCCTTTGCGCGTTGGCCACGGCGAATATCGCATTCGATGGAACGATGAGCTGTACGAGATATACGACGACATTGACATAGTTCAGCGGATTAAAAGACAGCGGCTACGCTGGCTAGGTSATGTTGTCCGGATGGAGGAAAACGCTCCAGCTCTGAAAGTATTCGACGCAGTACCCGCCGGGGGAAGCAGAGGAAGAGGAAGACCTCCACTCCGTTGGAAGGACCAAGTGGAGAAGGACCTGGCTTCACTTGGAATATCTAATTGGCGCCACGTAGCGAAAAGAAGAAACGACTGGCGCGCTGTTGTTAACTCGGCTATAATCGCGTAAGCGGTGACTACGCCAATCAAGAAGAAGAAGAGAATTCAACATTAGGATAAGTCACTTGTAATTTAAAAACTGGCAAATGATTTAAAATACATTTAAGAAAACATTAACTGCGTATTTAGCTTATCTTCAATTTCTCCAACATTGTTGGGTATATAGTCATCAGTTTCAATAGAATTTTCTGTAGTGGTTGCCGAATCTGAAACGACGTCGAACGAAGTGGAATCATTATTAATTAAAATGTTATGGAGATTACATTAACTGCTTGAGGCTTTCAAATATTTCTTTCAGAAACAAAAACAATGCTCTACTCTAACCCGGTATTTTGTTATGCCATAAATTAAATGTAATTTAGGCATTTACAGTGAGTTTTCTAAGAGCAGGTTGAAGCTTTTGGCTGAAGAAGGCCAATGGTTCCCAGTGTTGTCCTCGCCGTTGTTGGAGGACGGCGCCGATAGCATATTCTGAGGCATCAGTAAATATTGCCCAAGGGAGCGTTGTATCCGGGTATGCTAATATTGTTGCTTTACGTAGCTCTTCTTTGCATTCAACGAACGCTGCATCCCCTTCTGGTGTCCAGGAAACCGGGTGAGAACCATTTATTGAAGTCCCTTGAATGTACTCGTGCAGAGGTGCCTGTAACTTAGCAGTGTTTTTAAGAAATTTACGATAGAAATTTATCATCCCGAGAAACTCACGCAGTTTTCGGATCGTTTTTGGTCGTAGGTAGTTAACTATCGCGTCCACTTTACCAGGAAGAGGTAAGATTCCTTTGGCTGAAATGCGGCATTTACAAGAAGTCCACTTCGAACTGACCGAAACGGCATTTAGCGGTGTTAATTACGACACCATACTTAGTGAGTCGTTCGAAAAGTAAGCGAAGATGACTGCGGTGYTGCGTAACATCTTTGGAAGCGATTAGGATGTCGTCTATGTATGGGAATAGGAAGTCGTCTAGTCCCCGTGTTACCTCGTCGATAAATCGTTGAAATGTTTGTGCGGCATTCCGAAGTCCGAACGTCATGAACGGAAATTCGAAAAGACCAAACGGTGTTATAATTGCAGTTTTGTCGATATCTTCTTTGGATACAGGTATTTGATTAAAAGAGCGCACTAGATCAATTGCTGAAAATACTGTTTTGCCAGTTAGATTGGCAGTAAAGTCCTCGAGAACACGAACAGGATATCGGTCTGGCAATGTACGGGCGTTAAGTCGTCGATAATCTCCACAAGGTCGCCATTCGCCAGACTTCTTTGGAACCAGGTGGAGCGGAGATGACCAGGAGCTCTTCGAACGCTGGGCGATTCCTAGTTGTAACATTTTCTCGAACTCTGTCTTGGCAATTTTAAGTTTGTCGGGAACAAGTCTTCGAGCTTTACA
>NW_017534503.1:0-10699 GCF_001853355.1 Bactrocera latifrons
GCAACGTCTTGAGGGTGGCAAAACGATTTTCGGTGTTTTTTAATATTCAGAAAAATACTTCAACAAATTTTTTTACAAAATTTATTATAAAAGATAAAGAGTTGTACACTYACAATGTAATAATCTGAATAACAATGAAAAATATTAATTTTTACTCGAATGCTCTTCAGCCTTTGAATTTGTCTTATATCCCTTGGCCTGTTTTCCTGCAAGTTGTGTCAAAAGTGTACAAGATATAAGGCGAAATGGGTATTTTCTATGGCTTTTAATAAGATGTCTTGTAAATTTACTATCAATTTCCGTAACCGTATTGTGAGAATTTTGGAACTTCAGAATTTGCGTGGCTTCGAGTTTCAAAATTTTATATACTTAATATCGAAGATATTTTGTAAAAAATTAACTTTTGTTCGAACCACCTCATGAAACTTGTAGGTAGATAAATAAAGGGGGGCGGCCACTGTGTACAAATTTCGATATGTACCTTAAAAGGTTTAGGAACTATTTATATTAAACCTCTTAGAGACCGGGGTTACGTGTATGTATTCTTTTAAAATATTGATCCCTCTGACGCTCCTTGTTCCTATGCCAATTACAGTTGTATATCTCAATTTAGTGCTTAGTTATGCTACTTTGTAGATTTTCGTTTAATGGTGCTTGGTTTTCGTTTCGTGAACGTGGCAGTGGTAAAATTATATTTATCTACGAAGATAGAAAGAAGAAGAAACTTGATTACCAAGTTCTTCATTTTACTCAAGTTATCGCTTGCACAGACTGTCAGACGGACGAACAGATACACAGTCACTCGGAATTCAACGCGTTTCGTCAAGAAGAGTATAAAGTCGACCCGCTCTAAAGTACATACTATATGGATCTTGCTTACAACTATCACTCACAGATCAAAGTGAACATACGATCTCATGTTACAACTTTTTTTTATCATTTTATATATTTTAAACCCATGTGAATGTTTTAAAAGGACGAAATAGTTATAGTCTAAACCGCTACTAGTTCGATGCCGAAAAATGCCAGTCTACATGTAATCGTAATGTGCTGGACTAAATAAGGGTTGAATACTAATTCATAGAACACAAGCGCAAAGGAGTCATAATGACCGTCTCGTCATCATGTCTGCATTTTATTGTTGACTGCAAACGAGCTATGAAGGGAAACCCATACCTAATAAGCAGCAATAAAATAATGCATGTGCATCCCATATATTCGTATGCATACATACCCAATCATAGGTGTATAATAATCTACAAGTAGATAGTAGTTAAGCAATAAGCAAGGCTATATTGGCAGTCCCGCCTTGAAATGGTGAACTTGTCAAACATTTTCATTAACATCCCGGTTCTTTTTTTTTTATAAATTATCAAAAACATGTACATTTCATAAAATTTATGAGCAACCTTAAATGTGACTCATGCGCAATGTTGACTTAATGTTAAAGAGCTGAACGGGAAGGGATTGTAAACTGGCCTTTGTAATATTTTGCTATTTTCATTATCAACCCGCCGGCATATATGTACTTTGTATAAAAGCTTATTTGGCAGAATGCTAAATGTCTATGTAACATAGCATAAACGAAAATTATGGAAAATCTCAAAAATAGATAAATATAAGAGCGGCTCATGCGCAGTGTTCACTTTGTTGTTAGAAAGCGATGACATCAAATATTGAGAGTAGATTCTTTCAGTGAAATAAGCATATCATTACTTAAAGGATAACTTAACAGTGGACTGATATAGCTGAAGACTTTTGTTATTTTTTTGTATTTGAAGATACTTTGGAGATAGTAAGTAACGCCTTGAATGCATGTATTAGCAGTTGAAAAATGTATAAAATATACTCACTTTAAATGATTGGCAAAAACGTAGCTTGGCACGTTTTGTTGGCTTCCTAAAATACAGAACCCAAAAAAATAATAGGTTTTATCTCAATTAACGAATAAATAATAATTTATGGTCAAAAAATTATAAATAAAAAAAATTATTTTTAAACATAGGAACGCTTTCAAAATTAAGAAAGAAATATTAATATTATTATAATGGGTAAATTCATTAATTTTTGCAGTGACAAATAGTTATTTGTATGTTAACAACCATTTTCAAAATTAAACCGCAAGTAAAATTCTTTGGATATTTTCATTCGTAAATAATATTTTATAATAATATGAATAGTTTATAATCATAGTTTTACTGTATACAATATTCACCGCAACGCTTGGCCGAATCTACTAGGATCTTGTACTTAAAATTGATAAAAACAGACTTATAAAGTGTCATCAATTGAAGTTTTCAAAAATTTTAATTTTTCAATGGTAGTTTATTATGGGTTTATGTTTTATATATATATATTACTAAGTCTCTGTTCGCGTGGTATTTGGGACTGGCATTATATCTTTGTTGCGTTGTTGTCGAGGATATGATGCACTTATCTCAAATTACGGTTGAACTTTCTCTCAACGCTGTAGCTATTTCGCTACTTTCTTTATGCTACACGATCTGTGGTCTGTTATAAATTTCTGTGTGTCGTTCGCCACCATCTAATAAAGTAGCCGCAATGATTGCCGGTGCATCGGTGCGAAAACGACCTTCGAACAAAGAGCCAAAATTTAACTTTGTTTTAAAATTGGTAAACATTTTACTGAAACGTGTCAATTGATGAAATAAGTTTATAGCGATGATTGCCAATCCCGTAGCAGAGTGCACGAATGGTTTCAACGTTTTAAAAGTACTCGTGAGAACATAAATGACGATCAACATGTTGGCCAATCAAAATTCGTGATCACCGGAAATTCCATCGAACCTGTACGTGAATTCATCAAAAATCAGCTGAAATCATCAATCAAAAATCACATTTTAACCATTAACCACTCCCCGTATTTACCTGATATGGCACCGTGCGACTTCTTCCTTTTCGGAAAAATGCATTTTTCCATGAAAGGAAGGCGTTATGCAAATGTAGAGGCCATTCAAAAGGCTTGCACCGGCATACTGGCGGCCATATCGACCAACGAGCTAAAACACCAGTTCGACATGCTTTTGGACCGTGTAAAAACTGTATTGAAGCAGAAGGAGACTATTTTGAATAAAATATATTGATTTTGCCGAAAAAACCATTTGTTCTGTTTTTTTTTTTTAAATTGTATACTTTGGAAATCACCTTGTATTATTACTTTTTTTTTTTTTGATGGCGTAAAATATTTAGAATCATTTACCTCATATTGAGCACATGCGTATGATGTAATATATAATTTTTATAAATGCATATGAATTGTTATGACTTTTAACATAAAATTATACGAGATAGTTTGTGCCCTTCATTGCTTCTAAGCTACCTCCTCAGCAATTCTTAGCCAAATCGGTTCATTCATTCTTGAGTTATAAATAAATACATACAGGTATGTACATATAGTATATTGCAATCGAAGGTGATTTTGCAAAATAGGACTTTCTACAGGTCCAAAGTAATACATGTACAAATTTTCACGTCTTTCTGTGATGTGATGTGATGTAATAGTGTTTAATTTGTATAATGATTTAAAAAATATGTCATTATACAAAATTGGACGGAAGTTTACTCCCTAGGTTATAAGTATTGTATATTAAGATTTTAGTAGTGGCCATATTGGAACATAAAGCAGACACACAACTAAATGTTCCTTTACAAGAAACTGCTATTACACCAATATTATCACATTCGTCAGGTCAGTGACGCTCAGTTTACTTGTTAATTGACCTTCCCTATAACTGAGCCACCTACAACTTACTTACAATGTTTACATACGTTCACAAAAAGTTTTCGTTCTCCAAAATACAGATTGCAGTCATTGGTTAATGTTGAGGGTAAGGAAAATACATTGTTTTGTTATAGCTGAAGTTTATTCAATACTTGCGTTATCTATTATAGCATGGCATTTTTGATGACAACTTGCAAGTAAATTTTTAACATATTCCACAGGAAGCGAACTCCAGGTATGTTTTTGATGATAAAAGCCTCATTAATTACATTCAGCCTCAAAAATTAACTAAAGGATTGGTGTTTGGTGACAGTGATGTCAATCTATAGTAACAAGTTCGTAGTCTGCTAATATGATTCGGACATTGTCTTCTTGCAGTATCCAATCATGGTTATTTTGACGTAAACATTTCAGCTGACTTCAGTGAATCCATTAGCAGAGAAGCTACAAAAGTTGACTCATCCGTAAATATTACATTGTTGACACTGTTGATGTTTCCCTGCACCCAATGCAACCTTTGGTAAATGGGTAGTGTTATTACAATACTTCTGTGTTTGATGCCAGACCACCTATTCACAAATGTACGCACTAAGTTTTCTTATTTCACGGATCGATGTGATCATTATATAAATTTAAAAACCTAAATTTTTCACTAAAATACACGAAAAATAAAAAAAGGCTACTAAAACGGCCAAAACCAGGCATTTGGTATGAGTCCCCTAGTAAAATTCCACCACTGAAACAGCCTCAAAAGCGGCTCCAACTGCATTAGTGTGTTGCCGTGTTATGTTATAAATTTAATAACTATTTAATTTTTCAATTATTAAAATTCCTAAGGATTATCTTAACGAAGTTTTAATGACAACATTATTGATTGTATCAGAACGTTATAAAATGAGGATCGAAAAAAATTATTGAAAAATAGAGTAATTGCCAAGTAGTAAAACCAACCTTTGAATTTATAGATTTTCTATTAAAGATACAATACATTTTTATTGTTCTTTCTGGAATCAGATTTTCCAAGTATTTTTGGAAAGAACTGTGGACATAGAACCGGAATTTAGAATATTTGTAATTATTGTTTATTACTTAGTAAATTATTTCCATTATTATGATAGTTGTTCTTGAATTGTACCTGATTTTTGTACATGTATTTATTTTTGTCTAAATTATTAGAAGTGTATTGATTTAGAATTGTATATAATATATTGGGGAATAGACTTCCCGAGTAACAGAATACCCAAAACAGATTGGAAGAGCAACCTAAGAGATGGTGAGGAAGAGCAATAAATATGCAATATAGTTTTTTTCGAAAATATTTGTAAAACTTTTCACTAATATTTTTAATTCATAACACCTTTTCAGAATGCTTTATAATATAATGTTATTATATTACACACCTTTTATTGAAATCTCAACAATAATCAGGTGATCACAGCTGTGTACAAACTGATTGAGCCTTATTAGTATTTCCTTAGGCCTGGAAAATCAACAATTGACCAATCTTGGAAAAGACCCTTAAAAAGAGGTTCGACAACCGCAAAACTAACAGGGCTGCGTAAACTGACATTGAGCGAAACCAAAAGCTCCGTCAGTATCAGGAAGGTTCTCTTCGAGCCGGTCGATACCAAACGAGGTTTCAGACTACTTCAATAAACTTTTGAAGAAAATAGACTTGGCTCCCACGTCACTGCTGATAGTCATAACTTCGAAGTCGTAAATAATGCATTAACCACAACAACAATGTCAGCTTCGAAATCCAACGCAAAATAACTCTTGCCAACAGATGTTACTTCAGACTGAGTGAGCAATTGAGAAGTAAAGTCGTCTCTCGACGACCTAAAGCAAAACTCTATAAGTCACTCATAATTCCAGTCCTGATATATGGTGCAGAGACATGGAACATCTGATGACTCGACGTTACGAGTTTTCGTGAGAAAAGTTCTGCGAAATACCGATAAGCTGTATGAGATATACGACGACTACTAGCCATGTCGTCCGAATGGATGAAAACACACCAGCTGTGAGAGTATGCGATGCAGTACCCGCCGGATTAAGAAGAGGAAGAGAAAGACCTCCACTCCGTTGGAAACACCAGGTGGAGAAGGACCTAGCTACACTTGGAATCTCCAATTCGCTCCAAACAGCGACAAGGATAAACGACTGATGCGCTGTTGTAAACTCGGCTATAACTGTGTAAGCGGTGTCTACGCCAATAAAGAAGTATGTTAAATTTCCAATCAAAAGTCATGCATAGGAAACACATTATTTTTTTACGCGCTGTATTTAAGAATAAAAGAACTGAATTTTTTAGTTTTATTACCATTGATCGCAAATTAAAGGAAAAATTACTGTCTAAGTATCCGGTTTCAATGCAATTTGTGTTAAAACCAATAATTAAATATGTATACATAAGTAAGTTTCGAATCAAAATATATTCTTAATTAATTTTCATTTTTACATAGTATTTAATTTTAATTTTCGATTAACATCAGTGGATTGGAAAAAGACACACGGAGAGCTGGCTCCCCCAGCGTAGAATAAGATGAAAAAAATTTTTTCATAACTTAATATTTAATTAACTTACATTAACATGACTAGCTGAATCAGCATATACATATATATATATTTTTTTTGTTGTTATTTTTAGAAATTATATTTTTTAGGAAATGATTTCATAAATAATTAACACTAATACTGTATGGGAGATGTATTATAATTGATAGAGGAATGAAGAGTTGTAGACAATTAAAGTATACTTTGTTTACTACTACATTGTATTCGATTGCCATCTTTCAATTATTAACCAATAGATAAACGTATTTATATAAATGTGACTACGTAACATTACACCATTCATTTCACTAAAACTTGTTGGCTACAAGTATAAATTCACAAATTAATACTATTTCAAAATATGTGGTTTGCAGAGATGGTAACCTCAATTGAATTGAGAGAATGTTTAGCCAGCCTGGGTTTGCTAATATCTGATAGGATAACCGCACTAAATACTAAAAGGTTGACAAATTACTATTTTTAAACAAAAGCAAAATGATTATTGAGGAATAAAGCACTCTACCGAAACGTTTTTTAAAAATTTCTTCTTCAAATTTCTTGATCTCATATTACATTAAAAAATGTACATGTACTCTCAGAACAGTTTATATAGTAACATGAAAATTTTTATACAGTTGATACAGAGTATTGCTACAGAGTGTTCCCAACGGTTGTACGTATCACTTAAACTAAACGATTTAGATATAGGGTTATATATACATACATATACATATACATATATAAATAATCAGGATGACGAGCAAAGATGAAATTCTATCTATCTCTTTATCCGTCCGTCTGTGCAAGAGTAAAAATTGATATATCTCGATGAAACTTGGTATGTTGGTTCCTTAGTTCAAACAAAATTCCGAGTTCGTAGATGGGCCATTAGCCGATTACTGCGATCCTCTACCAAATTACAGTTTTATATCTTAATTTAATGCTTAGTTTTGCACTCTAAATGTTTTCGGTTAATGGCGATTTGTGGGCGAATCAGTGGTCCGATTGCGCCCATCTACGAACTCGATCTTTTTTTTTGTAATAAACCAAGTTTCATCAAGATATCTCAACTTTTACTCATGTGACAGCTTGCACAGATAAACGGACAGACAGACAGTCAACCGGATTTCAATCTTTCTCGTCATCCTGATCATTTATATTATATATACATTGTCCTATATATCTGTCTCATTTAGTTTTATGTGATATTTGTCGGAATCAGAATTGAAACCGATCAAAAACAGTAGTAGGTGTTATAAAAACATATATTATTGGTTTGATATTCGAAACAGAATTTGTATGGGTTTTGGGTGTCACGGAAACCAATTTTACCGGTTTTGCTATAAGACACAAAGCAAGAAGAGCGCAAGTGAGCGACTAACAGATTTGAAATGTATTTAGGTTAAGAAACCAAGTTATTTTATTATTTCGAATTAATTTATCTTTATTTCTATAGGCGAAAACATAAATATAAAACACGAAATGTCTTAACCCTCTATCACTCAAAACTCTCAGCGTGGAAGAAGGCGAGTGGGAATTTCGTTATAGAATAATTCTACTGTAAAGTAATTCAAAAAAAAAAAAAACCATCCCCAAGTGATTTGCGTGTTTTTTCGAATGACAGGTAAGCAAAAGGTAAAGAGTGCCTCAGGGCACTCATGACAGTTTATGCCAAACATATGATGTGGTATACACGACATAGTAGTAGATTGGAAAAGAAAGATAATCAAAGATGAAAGATAAGCAAACACGAAATATAATCAAAAGAATTTATTTTTATTGTGATAATCGAAAAAACAGTTTTTTGCGTTGGTGCAGCACAAATGAAGATTGCATTTGGAGCAAACACACTGTGTTTGCGACTTCTTACAGAGTTTACACCATTTTTTTCCGCYTTCTTTGCCAAGCCAAATTGGAAAATGGTCTTGACCATCGTAGCGCACTTCATGTACGGGATGTTTTGACTTTTGGCCAACGCCCGAATTGCTTGGCTCTATATTTCCTACCGTTGACGTTACTGTTTTTTTGATATGTTATCAGTGAAGCAGTTACAGCTTCACGAAACCGCGGTAACTGCAAAACCCGTTCATGTTCGGCTGATTCATGACTTGAGTCAGTTACCTTTTCAGTATAAATCCGTTAATGTACTAAATACGCATTCGTTATCGTCATATCAATGAAATGGTAAAACAATCGAGTTATTGCATCGTTTGACTTCGCTTGTATGTGGTACCGGCCCATCAGAGCGTCCATCAAGTCAACACCGCCCATGTGATTATTGTACTCTTTGATTATTTGAGGACAATCAATTTCCAAATATTTCTTCGCCTTTCTGTCTTAGCGAGCTGCTTTCGATGGATGTTTGTTTGCATCTGTATTGGATCTTTGAAATGGTTGAATGCCGACGTATGTTGATGCCAATCGTACTAATTTATTGTCTTTCCATAAGACTGTGGTTATGTCAACACCATATGCTCTCCCCATATACTCACATGAATAGCCTCGTAGTTCGTCTCTTATGTCTTTTTCATTTGGAAGCTTACAGTTGGGAATTCGAGGAATTCGTAAGGTGCCTAAACTAAATATGCCTCGAGCTCGCAATAATACAAACAACGGCAACGATGTATAAAAGTTATCAAAATACAGAATATGATTCCTGAAGTTTGGTATAGTTTGCGATAAACACACAACAACGTTCGACGTGGCTCCAAAATCTGGTTGTCCTGGTAAGATCACATTGTCGCCAGCACCATAATAAACCTCGAAACGATAAGCGAATCCGCTTGTATCGCATAACACGAATAATTTTACACCCCACTTGTGTGGTTTGTTCGGCATGTATTGGCGTAGATGATGTTTTATTTTGGTGCCACACATTTTTTCAACGACGCACAATCGGGCTGTTTTGGGTACGGAATCGAACCGTGTGTTTAAAAAATCAGACAGAACAACGCATCATAACCAGGCTCTAATTTTTTTGCTCTACTGTTTTCATCACGAAAGGATAAATATTGTTTTATCACCATAAACCTTGCTTTGGGCATCGTTTTTGCTATTAGTTGAAACGCATTTGGGCATCAATAGCTTTCCAAATTGAGATAGCGGTAAATGCTCATGTAAACATGAATGCCAATGTATTTGTAAATTTCTTCGCCGGATGTTATGAACTTGGAGTTGACATTGCGAGCTGTCCGATTCGATTCTAAAGCAAAACCATTTTCTTAGTGAAAAAATAACGAAATATCTCCATCGCAGTTTCAAGCTCTTTGATCGAAGATGGTAGGCTTGAGTCACCACGGAAGGCCACCTCATTTACATGCAAACACATCGATCGTTTTCGCCATATAATTTTGGAAAACTCAGCCGAATCTTTGGTTATTGCTTCAATACGTATAGTAAATGGAATTTTAGATTCACAAATAAAATGAGGAAGGCACAATAGACCGACCACTACAATCAAATTCAGGCAAAGGGGAACGGGCACGTTTTGGTGGCTTCAAACGTGGTGTTGAAGTTGATGGCCCTTCTTCTCCTGAAGCTCCTTAAACTTCTGCAATTGGCGAAGTTGAGAGAAGATCTCCTTGATTGCACTCAAGTTCAACGAAAAATTGTCCGCTTTATTCGAAAAAGCAGATTTGTCTTCATCGATTTGGTGAACTTCCTCCGATATGTACCGTTCATCTTCGGGGCTTATTTCATTAGGTTCGAAATCCGGATCATTCATATCGTCATCGCTACTAAAATCAGCTTCTTCGTCTGTTTCAACCGATTCCATAAATTCACAAATTTGCTCATCGGTCATTTCGCTCAGTTTGACCTTTTTACGGTCTCGAAAATCCATTTTCAACTATGAAACAATGGCAGGCACTGCCATTAAACTTTCATGTAAACTGTTATAAGTGCCCTGAGGAACTTTTCAATTTTGTATTCTCAGCCGTCACTTTATTTAATTTTTATACTCTCGCAACAATGTTGCTAAAGAGAGTATTATAGTTTTGTTCACATAACGGTTGTTTGTAAGTCCTAAAACTTAAAGAGTCAGATATAGGGTTATATATACCAAAGTGATCAGGGTGACGAGTAGAGTTGAAATCCGGATGTATGTCTGTCCGTCCACCACTACATAACCTTTGTATGGGAGGTGGGCGTGGTTATTGTCCGACTTCTTCTATTTTTGAAGTGTATATGGAAATGCCTAAAAGAGATGACTCTATATAGTTTGGTTGGCATAGCTATAGTAGTTTTCGAGATATGTACAAAAAAGTTAGTAGGGGCCGGGGCCACGCCCACTTTTCCAAAAAAATTACGTCCAAATATGCCCCTCCCTAGTGCGATCCTTTGTGCATGTTTCATTTTAATATCTTTATTTATGGCTTAGTTATGACATTTTATAGGTTTTCG
>NW_017534503.1:11894-44817 GCF_001853355.1 Bactrocera latifrons
ATTTGTGCAGTTTATGGACCCGATACAGTTTCCATTTCCACCGCACAACGATGGTTTCAACGTTTTCGTTCTGGTGTAGAGGTGGTCGAAGATGCGCCATGCCCCGGAAGGCCTTGTATGAACAATTGAAAATTCAATAAAAAAAACCGCAAGAGTTTTTGACAACCATATATTAAATTTAGCCTCTTCGGCTATCACACAAAACTCATTTGAAGATGTCGTTAATAAAGTATTTTGTTTGGGGCTGTGAACTTATATATAGTATTAAAATGAAGTCCAAGCTAATGCCGTTCCATTAAACTGGCACTCCACTTGCCTTAGTACCGTTTCTCCTTAGCAGAAATGTCTTGGTGGAACCGTTCCCCATGTTCGTCACTTATGGCTCCTAAATTTTCGGGGAAAAATCCAGATGGGAGTCCAAAAAGTGAATTTTAAAGGACATATTGCAACTCTTTTTTTTTTTTTTTGTAGGCAATAAGTAGTTCAGTCACAGGATCTTTGTAATTGTCAGTTTTCACATTTCCAAGAAAATTTTTAACAAATCAAATGTTTCATCTTTCATTTCTTCTCTTATTTTTGGACCAAGTATGTTCTCCTTAATTTTTGCTTGACTGACACTTGGAAATTGGATAATAAAAATCGAAGAATCCAGTTTTAAAGCCTCTCAAAACGACCCGTATCTCAAATACCAATGAATATATTGACGTCGAATTTAGCATAGATGTCACTAACAGTACTACCAACTTGCAGAAAAAAAATTTACCGATTCGAAAAATACGTGAAGTATAAATTAATTCACCTTTCAATTTGATCACAGTAGTATTGTAAAATCTAAAGCCGCAGGTTACAGAACATCTGTGGGTGATAAAAAATTCTCTTTTCATACTTCGGGGTATCAAACTGCATTAGAAAAATATAAGAACTTTCACGTCACAAATTATGCGTCTACCAGTGTTAAATGAAGTTGTAAGATTATAAAATGTTCGTTTACTTTAAATTGCGAAAATTTTTACAGAAACTGCATTTTTCATCTTCTGTATTTGTTGTACACGAACTAATGGCACCTTTAAATTAAAAAATTTAATTATATTTTAAAATTAAGTTCAAATACGCCAGCTACAAGTATAATAGCCTTTTAATTTGCAGATTTGATGTTGCCCATTTTGCCGGCTTCATTATTTAAAATTTCACTCAATCTTCCAAAACGAAATATGGAATAACAATATAATTCGAAGTAAATGCTTATTACCGCTTAGTTTCCCATAGAAACTAGCCTATTCTGTGGGCTTTAAAAGCTTGCTTTTTCGTCTCTTAGCCCTTCACCTTTCAAGAAAGTTTGATGTTACACACATCCCAGTAAGTTGAGGTTACCAACACAATATATTAAAAGAATCAATGTGGAATGTGGACATATTCACACCTTTCACATCTTAAGGTTTTTTCGTAAAAAAAGGATCAAGTACGCAAAAGCTTCTGTTGAAATTGGCAATTGTTCCTTGAAAAACTCATAGAACCTTTAACAGAAAATCTCTGGTACCGCTTTTGGGTAATTAATAGGTGTTTAACCTATAGATGGCTTGCAGGGATATGTTTGCATGCCGGCTATGAAGAAAACAATAGTGAGCTGCATACAAATTTGTACTACAGATAGTCGGTGCACAACGACCCAGAAAATATCAACTCCACAATTTAGATAAAAAAAAAGAGCAAATGCCATTCTTTGTAGCGCTGCGACATCCGTTTTGGAGTCGTTCCTGCCTTGCGGCTTCCTTCTTTTGTATCGCATTGTATTTCATTTCCTCTTCATTATTAAGTTTTGACTGGCGAGCATGGTAGACGGTTGTTTCTTCTAATGTTTCAGTATTTCTTTCTGCTGCTACGCGTTCTTCACTATAATATTTGAAGTCTATCACAATTTTTACCGTTATTTCTTTTTGTTATTGTTTTTGGTTTGCTTACTTGTTAGTTGGCTGGCCCAATGGTTGGCGAGTTTGCCTGCGCCGTACCATTTTGTCGTCGTGGTTTGTTTGTGTGCGTGCCCCTGTGCCAGTGTATGTGCGTTTGTATTAGACTTCCTGCTATCGCGCTAATTTCCGTTTCTTTATCTTGACACAATGGCGCACATTAAGACGACCGACGGCAGCTAGTACGCTCGTATTTGTACCAGGAGGCGGTAGCTGTGCTTTGGACGATGGGGTGTTCGCAGTGGCAATCAGCGCAATAAATGTTTTAGCTGCTGAGTGTGAAAGATGCCAGGCTGTCACAAACAAAACAAAAAACCAATAATAGTGAGGGAAAGTAAAGCAGCTTTGCCACTTGGTGACAAAAGTCTGTAAAAGTACGAAATCATTGGATATCGAGTTGTAGTAAAATGCAAATTATACTCACACATACTATATATAGACGTGTATTGAAAATGATATCTCAAAGCACTGGAATTAGTAGAACCATAAATGTAGCCTTTCTAAGTAATTTGATTTGCAGGAAAAGGATGTTTTTTTCTCAATTTCAAAGTTCGTTACGTCACAGCATATTGAAGGAAGAGCTAATTCATACTACACACTCGAGTAATTCATTGCAATGCTAAACAAAATGAATTTTGGAATAATCTATATATGTACATATAAACATATTACTAGTCTCTGATCGATAAGGAATTTATATATATCTCATAGTAGTCGGTAATGTATACTAGATAAATAACTATAAATTTTAAAATAATATTATAAATATTATAGAAGCGAGCAACTATATACCCACATATGTATGTATACGCGCATTTGTTTGATTTTACTAAATAGTCAAAATGAAATAATTTAATATTGTAATGTAGAAAAAGAAGCTTATTCGTGTTTTACTCAAGCAAATTGGTTAATATTTAAAATGAAATAGTTTAAAGAATTGGCTAAGGATCGACCAAAAATGGCTGGCCCCGATTCCCATTTTCTTGTTCGATACTGATCGATGCCAATCAGGCACCATTTGCTCAACAGAGCAAAATTTTAGGGTGGGGATAACTATAAAATTTTGTATTTAATTTGAGAAATGTCTAATTGTCGACTTTAATTTTATTTTTTATACTCATTTCAACATTTATTTTACAGCACAAATAAATTTGGTGATTGCTCATTTTACTAAAATTCAATTCAGTAAATCTGAAATTCACTGTAAATAATTTTTTTCCGAACTCTACCGCAGGTCAACATTCATAAACGAAAGATAAAATGACAAGCATTAAAAGAAAAATAGTTTACGGGCGACCTGAGCTTTGGAAAGGGATAGGGAGGGGCCTGGTTGAATGTTTAATGGTAACAATCGATTTATTTAGATTTTCCACAAAACTAAGGGTTCTATAAAAAAATAATAATTTTGTGATAGTGAAAAAATTTTTAACTTTTGTGACAGACTTTTCATATAATCTCAAATGTATGAGAAAAATTTAAATAACCCAGTTTTCGGGTTTTTATTTCTATTTTGCAAACTTATCTTCCTATGTTCCAAACACATTAAATTTTTTATTAAATTATTAATTTTTTCCTATATATTATAACGAAATTAATCCTAATTTTCATTCAAAGTCAGTAGGTTTTATGTTTGTTGAAATATCTTCTTACAGATTGTATAAAAAAATATGTATAATAAATGTACATATATGTATATGTATTACTATAGTTTATTTTCCCAGAAAGTGCAAAAACTGACGCCCCTAAAAACTTGATATACAATTGCCAGCCCCATTTTTTACTGCTTGACTACGAAATAATATCTAGATGAATGATGTTTTATTTTCATAATTTTGATTACCATAATCTAGGAATGATACAACTTGATATTCCAATCGAAAATATTTCTATTATATTACATACATATATTTTATTTATTAAATGTTTAACAAATAGTCACTTCAGCCAAATGTATCTGGCAGTAAGAAAATGGCATAACTTCACTCATCTTCAAATGGAGCTCTTACCACACCTGTTAGCAGTGTAGATCCTCATTCACTTCCGCTTGTACTTGTTCATCCATACTGTGTGTGTACATATGTAAGTGCACCAACATTTAATCAGCATATAAATTGGCCACCATGCAAGCGCCAGTATTTACTCACCACCCACTCTGATTTCATTGGCAGCTGCTCCCGTTGTGCTTGGTCATTGTTTACTGTGTCCACTCCAATCGTTCATTGGATAGCCGAACTTCAGCAATATTCTTTGTTTGGTGTTTCGTTGGGTATTATCATCATTGGCAAATTTCACAAAAGGAAGTTTAAATGTGCTTTGGGCAAACCTTGACATGAGGGACATATTACTACATACATACATAAAACCCCACACAAACATACATTTATGAAATGTCAATTCAGATCATGGATGTCAATGGTACAGTTGATCACACACATCACGATGCCGCGGCATGAATCTGTCTGAGAAATCATATTGTTTTTATTCCAATACCTATGATCTAATATGAAAACTTGAATGCACAGTAAACAGTTTATATTATGCAATACTTTAAATAAATGGATATTGGTTAGTATAGTTTATTAGAACATTAAAGCAATCAAGTAAACCTTTGTCCGATTCTGCGAAATATATCAGAATATTTTGAGTGATCAGATCTGAGATTCATAATAAAATTTTTTTTTCCAAATTTCCATTCTTGAAGCAAAATCTTATCTCTGTATATACATACTACACATATACTTATGCATATTACACTAAAAGGCCTATAAGAGGATTCAACGCACTGCGAAGTATTCTTATGTCATCTTCTGAGCTTTATACAATAACGACAACGGTGCCACAACAGACAAAGTAGCAAAAATGGCATAATAGTAAAATTAAATGTGTCTTTTATATTCCGCACAATTGCAGGCACAAAACCACACACACTCTCAAATCATAGAATATAGACAATAATCATAACACACAAGCAGGACGTAGACTCTTGCCAAATATCTACTTAGAGCCTGACACTCCGCCAACAATATGCAACATTACACACATACGTGCATATCATATTGCTGTACATGCATATGTGCGCACTTCCACATACCGGGATGTGAGTACCATGGGTTGTTCACATTGTGTAGTCTTCGTCCTGCCACACTCCAATTCGATGAAAGTGTGTATGCTTGTGCTGGGTATTAAGAAAAGACTGGTATTTAAGGAAATAAGCACTAAAATACGGGAAGGAGCAGGCGGTTATGCGCTCAGTTTCCTTTAAACACATACCATAATGAAGCGATGAAGCGGGCAAAACACCGATTCATGGCATACTTAAATAAAAACAAATGCAAACATTTAAATGCAATTGTGTAAGCTTGTTCTTCACTGCTTCTTTTTCCTTGAACGCCAAATGCTCACTTGAAATTTCATACATATTTACATAGTTATGCGAAGAAGTAAAATAGAAGCGAGATTGGGGAAAAATTTGGCAATGTACAGGATTAAAAATGATAGGAGGGAAACTTTTTATGTTGGCGGAATAGGCGAGGAGAAGGGATTGTAAATGGTGGTTATTAAAAGCGTAAGATATGACGTGTGTTCCTTGACAGATAAGCAAGTGGCAAACGTCGGAATAACATGCCGAAGGGTGAAGGGTCGCGCCTTGCAACCGCAAGTCGCACATATTCGGGAGTTTGCATATTATTGAAACAGAGTCCATTAAATGGATTTATTAGCAAGTGAGTTGCTTACGACGATTGACGAAAGGGTTGCAATGAAAACACGGCCAATTCACGGTAAATTTACTCAACGCCAAAAAATATATTTTTGACTCGATTATTCTTATATTAGCATTTTACTTAAGCTGTATTGTCAAAAAAATAGAGAAATGTGTACCTCTTTCAACTTTCAAAATTAATTCAATTTCCCCAGAAAAAATTCGCGCTTAGAAAGATTATGAGTAATTATTATATACAATGTGTGTGTGTGTGTGTCAATATGCATATGTACAACAAACTGTTTCTTTGCAAAATTTTTTCTTTTTGTCAAAATTAGCAGCTCAATGTGGAATTTCCGTGCTTTAATTTGCGGTTCCTAGGAGCAAGCAGTGGAATAAATGATTTCGTATTTAACCGTTTATTAAGTCCTACAAGGAAAAAGTGTCTTATTATTTTTATTATTGTGCCTCGCGCAAATTTCATAGCGCCGGAGTTGAAGTGAACTGAACGTGTCCTTTTTGTGCTGTCAAAAAACCGAAGTTAAATTTCAACAATAATATTTTTTCTTCTCCTAATTTGTTTCATTTCACAAAATACCGTTAATTATGGCACTTGTAAAGTTTACAATTAAGGTTTGGGCATGATAATACAGTTATTTAAGCTCCTATGCAATGCGACCCAAGTTCATCCTCTTTGGTAGCAATACAATGTAAAAAAATAATAAAAATATGCAAATTCAGCGCTGAAGTATATCATTAAGCTTTTTCTTATACATACGTATATAAGAATGTATTTCTATATGTATACGTACATGAGAGTGGGTCGATTTTTTGTATAAAAACGAGTATGCGTGAACTGTTCTACGGATTATTCTGAACAACGTTGCCTACTTGCAAATTTCATTCGGATAAAGCGATTTCGTACTGAATCGAAAACATTCGGAGTTGGAGGGTTCTCCTCCATCCGGCCAACGTTACCTTCAGCGCAGTCGTTGTCTCTTGATTTCTTGGACTATCCATTCCCCTGTTAGATCGATTGCGGTACTCGCCGTTACCAATGCGCAACGGACCATAAATCGCCCGCAAACTCTTTCTCTCGAACACTCCTAAGGCCAAATTGTGCGATAATGCCATTGTCCATGACCCCGCACCATATAAACTGACGGTAATGATGAGTGGCTTGTGGGGTTTGACCATTTCAATTGTCTACTCAGTCCAAAGTAGCACTTGTTGGCAAAAATGATTCTTAGTTGGATTTTAAGGCTGATATGATATGATGCTGGTTCCAGGATAGACGACTTCGATGTTACCTGTATGAGTCCGAACAGTGACGTGAGAGCCAAGTCACAAATGCGATAACTGTTTGTTCGATGACGGAAGATATTTCATCTTGTCTTGGTTCACAACCAGTTTGTCAGTTCTTCGCCAACGTATTTGAATAGCTGGGCCGTTAATCCAACGGCCCCTGCTGCTTTGTTGTTCTTCATGCGGGTAGTTGATTTTCGAACCTCATCATAGTCAGCACAGCAAATATATTCCGTCGTCATAGATCAGTGGTTCCCAAACTTATTTTGTCTACCGCCCACTTTGAGAACAAATATTATTTTAGCGCCCCCATTTTTTCACCTATTTAAAAACCACTATAACTTCAAATTAATTATTGTATACATATATAGTATATTATCGGAGAATTCTAAACGAAACTTTTACTGTAACCAGCAACTTGAAACCTGCGCTCAAGTAGGTAACATACAACGGCGCTTGGGTCTCAAGTTAACTCTTACGGGCTCCACCTGCCAATAAGAATGATTATTGAAACACAACTTTGTAGTATTAAAACAGAAAATCTTTTATTAAAAATGAAACTAAAATAATCGATCCATATATAAAAAGTAATGTGAAGGATGAATCTGATGCTGTTTAATAAGATTGTTAACATCAGGTTCCAATTTACTCAAGAACAGTCGCAAGTCACCACGTTCGGTAACAAGCAAACGATTTCTATTTTTAGTAAGCAGTGTTGTCACAGCACTAAATCCACACAAATATGACGATGGGAATGCTATCAAGAATCGTTGAACAATTGACCACAATCCAGGGTATAATTGCGAGATCGGTTTTTGTAGCCAAAATTCTTGGTAACCATTTTTCAACTTGATTTTTATTGCCTCGTTTGTTGTCAATTCTATAAGTTCTTCTTCCAGCTGAGGTGACATTGCTGTGTTGACATTTGAAAACGGATCCAACACCCAGTCTGGTATTTCCAAGTTCAAAATATCCTGGTATCGTTCGGCGAAGTCAATGTGGAGGTTTTCCAAATGTTGGCAGTAGGCAAACAATTCGTCGTTACTGCATGATGCTGATAAATTCGGAAAATTGTGAAATTCACGTCTGCCCAGATTCTTTTTGTGTAGAAGCAGTTTGGCTGCGAAAGCAGCAGCGACGTTGTTTGTTTTAATTAAATTTAGTCGCCTTGCGGTTGGAGATTCATGTCGTTGAACAATTTATACAGGACTGTCATGTAAGCTATATCATTCTTTGATGTTAGGAGCTTGCCTTGAAATTCTGTATCTTTAGTTTCCAAGAACTCTATAACAGAGTCAAACAGGTTGTAGAATCGAGTCAGACAATTGCCTCTTGATAGCCAACGAACTTCAGTAAGAAACAACAAACCATTGAAATCCTCGTCATTAGTAACACAAAGCTGATGAAATAATCTATCATTCAAGGAGCTGTTGCGGATTTTATTGACTGCTTTGATGACATATTGCATCGATTCACTTAAGTTTGTAGCAACTAAATGTTGTCTATGAATAACGCAATGTACACCAAGGACATCTCCAATTTTATTTTTTAAATGCGCTATTAAGTCTTTATGGCACCCTATCATAGCCGGAGCGCCATCCGTAGAAATTGAAATAATATTTTTAAAAGGAATTTCCTTCTCATCGCAAAACTTTTCCATATTGTATCGGTCTCTAAATTTCTAGCAAATAATAGTTCTTCACATATTTTCTCATCTTTAATAAACCTCACGTGAGACAACAACAATGCTTCATTAGTTGGTAAAGTGGACTCATCGAGCTGAATTGAGAATTGGCTTATCCTCAGGTGATCGCTCAATGATTCTTCCATGAGGATAATATCTGCGGCCGGTTTATGAAGCACAGTAGTTATTAGTTCATTTATTGCTGGCAATATTAACTCTTCTTCGATGTTATGTGGTTTGCTTTTTTGAGCAATTAACAAAGAAATATTGTACGAAGCTCGAAGTCCGTCGTCATCTCGCTCAGCAGCCGCCGAAAATAGTTTTGCTACACTTGGCTGAGTATTATGCTTCTTCTATAGGTCTTGAAAATATGCTACATTCTGGTCTCTCTTATCTGGCTGCATTTTATTCAAATGATCTTGCAGTCTTGAAGGCTTCAGCTTCATTCGAAAATGTTTTTAGACATGGAAGACACAAAGGCGAGGGTGGGTTTGTGGGATTTTCAATGAATCCGAATTTAATGTATTCCGCACAGTATTGCCGTCTCTTCTTTTTTACTTCCGACATTGTTTTGCTTTGAGAAATACGTTTAACTTCGCGAGTACTGTAAAGGAGGCGTAAGTAATGCTCATCTATTGCGCGCAAAACCACAAACGAATATAAAATAAATATTACATTCTTTATATAGGAATGCTGAGCGCAATTATTATATCGTAGTCCAAAAATATGAATTCTTATTTTTCCCAGAAATACATTTGTAAGAAAAAGGATCGTTTTTATTTTCGTATTATCTTATTTTTCCCAGTTGTAAAAAAAGGATATTTATCACATAAAAGATTTAAGGAGTACCTACCCGACGTCATTACGCAAGTGACAAAATAAATTTTTCAAGAGCTCAAAGCATGCGCTACATCAACTCGAACCTACCTACCCTACACCTTTGCGCAAATGATTATATTATGATAGCAAACGCCCACATTCAGATTTGGCAATGGCAATAGCAATACGTTTGACAGTTAGTATTCTATAAATTCTATCCCCGTTATGAAACGGATAATTTAATTTTTTCTATATTCAATAAAATATTACAGATATATGAACTATGCGGAGAGAAATATAGAACCGAGTTTGAGCAATCTTTTAATTCATATTAATTGATGTTCACAAGTTGTTGTTGAGAATCGAGAGCTCATGTAGTCGTTGTCTAAGAGGCCTTCTAACTAAATAAAATTACAAACAACCCCGCAGGCCTCTACACAACGCCCCCATTTTCTTTCACCTGCGGCGCCCACAAGGGGGGCGTTATCGCCCACTTTGGGAAACACTGTCATAGTCGTGAAGTCGATTTTGCCAACTCCAGATTTTACAATTTCAATTCGAGAAATACCCCAGTCGGCTAGTCAAGCTCTATCATCTATCTCACCCATCGACCCCCTCATCGATCGCAACATTGCGAGGTAGGCTTCCGTTCAGAACGTTTATTTGTATTTTTATTGTTGAAGTTCTTGTCAAACAGGTTCGAGTGTATGCATAGCCTCAATTCATTTTTTTTTAATTTCTGTAAAAAAAAATTAATTGTTTATACCATTTATTTGTGGTGAATTTTACTTACCGTTAGAGTATTCTGTGCTACGGTTCAAAACAGTACTAAAAACAACAGCTGATTTTTGTCAAAGTATAAGCAAAATACAAAAGCTCTTCTGACAAACTAAATGTTTCAAAGAGAAGCAAAAGTTCTATGGGGATTAGCATTAAGACTCTTCAAGCTTCCATTTGGCTTTATACCATAAGTTAGTAGTATATCAGTCGATGTAGAGAATTTATTAGCAAATTTAGTGGATATTTAATATTTATTATAACAAACATAGTTTGATAAAAAAGTTGGTGAAAGCGATCTACAAAATACTCGATGGATTTTGTACTGAATACTTATATCGATCAAGTTTTGAGTTATTTTAGTCGAATGCTAAAAGTAATTACAATCAAGTGAATGGTAATGATGAATCTATTATGCGATTTATTTGTTTCATAAATAACAACAAGTAAGAGCTTAGGCTCTTCTTACTTTCGACTACAACCGAACATTTTTCATATTCTTTTGCAACTTGCAGCGAAATAACTTAAGATCTAATCAACCAGAGGATCGGAATCTAAGCAATTTTATATATACTCTATATAACTCATACAAGGACCGACCAATTTGACAGGAAGGTTTGTTAGGAAAACTAAAATCATTATATCGTCACCTGAAATGCAAAATAACGTATCATCAAAAAATTCGAAATTGAGTGTCTTATTGATTACGATTCACTACTTCAAATTACATTCATAATATTACATATGTCCAACAATTTCAGGTTCTGCGCTCATATATAAACCAGTTTTAACCAGTATTAGACTTTTTTTCACTCTTGTTCCAACCAGTTCGTGTTTCATTCACGCAACTGCAAATTTTTGAAAATATTGTTACGTTATTTTACATTTTAGGTGACGATATGTATGTATGTAGTATGTTTAAGTTGGGGTAGTATCGACCCGCTTTTATTTATTAATTAATATCATGCTACATACTAAAAAAATGTTCCCTGGGTACCTCACATAAAATCACCAATCATATGGAGCAAAGTAAACCGGATGTTGGAAAATCCTAAAATTAGTTAGATGGGAGCTAGATCAAGTTTTCGCCCAACTGTATCTATTTTTTTAATAATAATAATAATAATACCCAACGATTACCCTCCTCCCGCCCAACCGACGCGAGGGGCACAATCCCCGAACGAGCGGAATTAACCGAGTCATAAAAGGCAAGGGAGTTTTAAGCGTTGCAAAATTCAACAGCAAAAATTAAGAATTATATTAAAGTTTATAATTTTTAAATGTTAAGATAGATAAAATAATTTTTTTTTAATGGTAAACAGTGAATCTGTTTGATCAAATGTGCTGGAATGAGAATTGAAATCGTGACATATACGGCGGAATGGTTCGTTTAACTCGAAATTTGTTCTAGAAAGTTTTAAAAGTGAAGGTCTAAACTGACTGGTAGAGTGAGCGGGAATGTTAATTTTAGGCACAAAGATATTCTGTTACGAGTAAAATACGTTCCAATCATTTAGATAACTCTCATATTGGCCGATATATGCAGCATAAAGTCACCTAAAAGTTCAAAAATCTTTATATTAGGTAAATGTGTATATGGGGGTTCAGAGAAGTATATCCCACATATGGAATTACTATTGTCAGGAAATTATTCCCTCTGAATTTGAATTGCATATCTCACACTTTGACCGATATTTTCAGTTAAAAATCAACTATGGATACTGTGATCCAAATAATCGTGAACAGTTTTGCATGGATTTTGGAAGCTGAAAGTACCAAATGGAATTTAAAATTTTGTTATATGAGAAGAAGTATTTCTAACTCGAGCAATTGCTAAATACCAAGTACTAAATTTAGACAAAATTGGTCGGTCGGGTGCTTTCTCCAAAAATTGGACATCCCATCGTCCAATTTTCACACCTGCTCCTATAAAGCTTTCTCACAGCATCTCTTATAATGTTTACGCTGAGCAAATATAGTTGTTATAGGTTTAGTAGTTTCGGATGTACAATACATTATACTTTTTAGCAACATGTTAGAAGGGAATAAAACACACAAATAATGTTAACAGATCCAGTTACGTATTGTCCATCGAATAATAAAAAACATCAAAGCAATTTAAAAATTTGAATTAATTCATGCCAGATTGGTTTAATACACTTCCATACATATGTATGTACATTGGAAAAAGTTATGTATTAATATTTTATGGTCTAATTAAATGCATATACAGTTAACCACAAAAGTGTTCATAAGAACGTGGATTTTACTTTTCATTTTATATTTATTTCATTTGTAACAGGAAATTAAGAAATAGTATTAGGAGCATCTCGAAGTAACTCTTTTTTAGTTAACACAGCTAAAAAAATTTAATATTAACCATTTCATGCTCAAAGTTTCCTATAGACAACATTGTACATATATGCTTCTAAGTTCAGTTATTTTCATTATTTTGACGTGCGGTTTTTTGCATTATGCAGTCCCGTTTATAGTGTTAGCTGGCATCTACCTTTTCTATTGTATGCTAATGTAGGCTGTGAGATGTCTTTCATTAAGTAGCAATTCTCCAAAGAGTGAAATACAGTGGCGCCAAAAAAGTGTTCAAAAACATTAAATTAAGCGCTTTATTGTAGAACCAAGAGCACAATATCAATAAGAAAGTGTGAAAATAAATACAAAATTGAAAGTATGAAAATAGGGGAGAGTTGTTCATAATAATTTCGCGGAGTTGATTGTATGTAACCTTCTGTATCTAATGAACCAGTACTTTGCAATGTTTATCAATTCATAATGCATCACGACTAACACAAATCTGTTCGAAATTTTTTTAACTGTATGTATGTATGGACACCAGGGTATCTTAGCCTTCATTCAGTACAACTGCATGAACACATGTCCGTGTCAACGGAGATTTTACATGAAGCAATTAGTTGTTTGACTTTGAAGAGACTTGTCTTTTAAAGTATTAAAAATTTTCAGTCGCATCCAAAAATAAAAAAGCTCCCTTTTATTAGTTTTTATAAAGTAATTGAAATACATATTTTTTAATTTCAGTTTTCTCCAAAAAAAAAATCAAAATAACTCAATTTTGGTAAACAAAAAATACTTGTACAGTTTGTATAAAATGACATTTTAGCACTCTTTAAGAAATACTAATTTTTTACGGGTGCACCTTCGCCCTTTTTCTTGTTTTGTATTTTGCGCTCTCGTGACTTCGTCGCCACACAGGCCCACAGCTATTAAATTGGATTGAGACTGGACTCTGGGGAGGATGTGACAACACTTTTTTCACGTTGCACATCAACCATTTGTCAACCACTAAATCAGAATGTTTCAGATGGTTCTCCAGAATATAGGGACTTTTTCGATAAACGTAATTTGTTTGGGAGCAGACTTTTGCAATGTCACCAGCAGCAGCGAATATTTCGCCAAAATCGCCAACTTTCATTACAAAATCTGAGTGTTTACTCAATTTAGAAGTTAGTAGAACAAAACCATTATCGTCTTTAGCAGCATGTTCTAGGAGTATAAAAACATTAAATATTAAACCGAAATGTATAGTGTTTATGTTTATGTTTCAGTACAAACACTGGTAAAAGCTCATATGAAAATATCTATGGAGAAATGAAGATACATAGAAACAGAGGTAGAATGTTTAGAATATCTTCTATTCAAAAAGTTACAAAAACTAACCCCGATTAACGGAGTGCTAAAGGAAATTTATAGAAAACTATGCAATAAGAGCTAAACCCCCGATAATACATTTAAAGGGAGGAAATTGTAAAATATCTCCAAGTGATTACCACTTGTTCCTGTCCAAGGCGAAGGCCGAGTTCGAGTTCCGAGTTCTTCGAAAATAAGGAGGAGGGCTTCTACGAGGAGTGTATTATGAAGTTGCCGTCTAGATGGAAACAGATTATCGAACGAAATCCGATCACTATAACACTTTTTACAAAGAATTGAATAAAGAGCAAAAAAGCGGGAGGAAGGTATTTGATAATATAATTTATATATGCATATATACTATATAGTCATACCTGTAACTCATATACTGAATTACATTTGGAGTGTTTGAACGAAAAATTAAAAAGGAAGGGATGGAGAGCATTTATTGCAGAATTTTCACAAAATATTATTTACAAACCAGAAGCAACAAGTATCATTGTTGACGCACTATCAAGAATATATAAATCTAGAAAGAGTTACAAGAATATTCTGCATTGTGCCATGAAAAACGTTTTTCAAGAAGCATTTCCTACCATACAATTTTTACATACAAAGCTAATTCTAAACGATATGTGTAATTAATACAGAAGATCACGGCGCAGTAATTGAGCAAACGCTTAAAGAGCATACAGGAACTATTTACTATATTTACCCAAATTAGGCAACAATATTATTGGTGCTTAATGGTTGAACAATTTAAGTAATATGCGAAAATGACATTATGTTAGAGTTACCATATCGGTCTCAGTCAATATGTTCGCATAAGTTCGCACATTGTTCACGTTTTCTCTTGGCGTTCTTGGTTAAAGTGAAAGGAATGAAATTTTGCTCAAAAATGGACATGTAAGCATGTACAAACTACAAAAAAGATTCAACAAAGTGATGGGAAAAAATTAATGCAAAATCAATCGATACAAAATACGAATTCAACACAACAAATTTTTCAAGTTTCGTTCAACTACTACTCAACTCGAAAAAATTCGCAAGACGTCTTTAATTCTACTGTGTTCAAAGTGTAAATTGAAAAATATTTGAACAATTTGAAGGGTATGATTTCAACGTCAAAAACTTCATCGAGTTTGAAACGATCCAAGCAATAATGAGCAGAATTGTGTGAAATGTGAGCTGGGCAACCGACTCTAACAAACCGAGGGTTGAAATCTCTTTTTAACAAAGAAATAACATTTTGGGAACCTTTTCGATTCAATGCACCGAAATTGATAGGGGCATTATCGGCTACAAAAACTGATACTTGTTCTTTCAAGCAGTAAATTCCCTGCCAAATCAGAGAATATGGTAACCATACATTATGTGCAAGCGACTATACCAAGAAAAGTATAAAGAACAGCTCTACGTCGATATTTTTTTCGCACAAAATTTCTTACACATTTACTATAGATTCTTATTCCAAATACCGAATATTAAAATATATTGAAAATAGATTAAATTTAGAGGAAAAAATCTAGGACCAGGTTTAAGAATAATAAAGTTCAATGGATAAATAGAAAGCTCATTCAGCATTATTAAAAATGTCAAAATGTTTAAAGTAAAAATGTAATCTAATAAACATCCACAATATAACACAATTATACTCCCAGTAACAGGCAAAAGGATTTCTAACATGTTATTTAATAAAGAATCCAAAAAATTTTAAAAGACAAATTAAAGACTAAATTACCTGAAAAAGGATATTGAGAAAGGAATAAATTAAATCCTAAATTAGGAGGTCAGTAGGGTAATCTGGCCTGTCTTTTTGACGTTTTTTTTTTTCATACACGTTTTTATTCTACAATAGAAATTTTTTCACATATCATGAAGCATATTGTGGAATGTATAAATAAATTTTTTTCGGAATTTTCCGATCACATCTGTCGGAGAAATGTCAGGTTGAATGAGATGCCGTTTCTCACTGGCGGACACGATTTCTCATGTTTGGGTCATATGATACACAAAAGCCTAATTTTTGCTTAAAAAGTACGTGAATGTTTATCGTCCCCAGTAGAATCATGAAAAAATGTTGATAAATAAAAAAGTAATTAAGGTTTTTTGTTTTTTTGTTAAATTAGTCCCATGTTTTTTTACTCTAATTATACCCTGAACATGGTATATTAAGATTGTCACGAAGTTTGTAACACCCAGAAGGAAACGTCGGAGACCCTATAAAGTATAGTCGATTTAGCCATGTCCGTCTGCCTGTCTGTCTGTCTGTATATATACGAACCAGTCCTTCAGTTTTCAAAATATTGTTTTGAAATTTTGCAAATGTCATTTTCTCTTCAAGAAGCCACTATAACATATAGCTGCCATACAAACTGAACACATACTTATTAAAAGAAATGCATCTGTGAAGCTTACATTACCTTCGGTGCAGCCGAAGTTAACGTTTTTTCTTGTTTTGCCATAACATTGTCAATGAATTATTAAAACTATGAATCTAGTAGGGACAAGCATTAAGCAAATCGGTTAAGTGTGTTTTGAGAAAAACGCGTTTAAAGTTTGGGGTGTGCAGCCCGAGCGCTCCGAATGTCGAGCGGTATTATTATTTTTGGGCCTTTTTCGAAACCGTTCAATCGTAAAGTGGGTTTCTACATTAACTCTAAAGGTATAAAGGGAAAAAATTTTAAGAAGATAACCTTGCCGGCCCCTAAAAAAAAAAAAACAAATAGAAATAGAAGATTTAGGAAAAACAGTTATGATACAAAATATAAATAGAATAATTCAGAAAGATAATATTAAAATTTAAATCGACTACTTTATAGGCACTCTAAAGATACATAATCAAATTTTATTGATATTCTTATACAAATATCACCATGATCACACCGCGCATAATAGAATATACAAAAAAATCGTATTGAAAAAAAAGGTGCAGATTTCTATAATATGTCACCTTAACATGGGGTGACACGAATTGAAATTGTTGCATACGAGAGGCATGTAGCTCAGGTTTTTCCTTGGATAATTCCAAATCTCTAATCCAATCGTTTAGTTGCGCTTGTGATAGAACGTTTCTCTCGTTTTCCATTAAAAATTCACTTTTCTTGATTTTCCAAAGCCAAGTACTTTTGTCATACAAATATAACARTCTTCTGAGTGGCATGTAGGTTCTCGCCATATCATTGGTACATTAAATTTCATGTATAGCCTGAAAAAGAAAAAAATTAAAAATTACTATTAAATAAAAAGAAGCATAGTTTCATAATTTTAATACGTACTTTGATCCTGATTCCCATTGAACCAATATTATTTGACACAAGGAACACAAAATATTCGGAGTCCATGGTTTATCAATATTTTTAGGCTCAATACCAAAATATTTTGAATATATAAATTGGATCGAATCTCTAAACTGCCTCCGATGCCGTACAACAGTATATTCATCGCATATGTAACAGAACATATCCGGATCGTTGGTACACTCAAATTCTCGCGTACGTTTACTCATTTTATTTTGAAAAATTGCTCACGGTTTCTTATATTTTAATTATAAACTGGAACCGGCGAGCCTTACAGATATTATGAACTTTCAAGGGGCATTTATCCTTATATATAGCTTGATCGCGAAAAAATAAAAAAAGGCAAAACCTACCCAAACAAAAAAGTTCCTTCATATTAACGAGCCGGGAAAAGAAAATACTACCTGTTGTTGATGTTGGCCTTAAAAAAATTAATGAATTTACGAAGGTATGTGTGTTTACATGTAGGTATGCATGTTTGAATTAAATTTATTTGCATTAGGAATTTTCCGCAACTAACTACCCTTCGAAAATCTGCCTGTATACCTACACACATGTTAAGCAAATTAMCATGACTACAGGGGTTTCGAACCTGACACCTCTTGCTTTCGATGCAAACTACCTACTACAGCAGTATTTGAGTATTACTGTTCTAAAAGTATTATTTGATTTTTTTTAAACGAATAGCGTTATTAGTTTATTCTAATGATATTCGAAAACAATCCCACCCCTACTTTACACACTACATACGCATATACGTATACATTGACTATGTAATGTGACTAAATTTAAAAACTCGAAGTGATTAATCAATTTATCAGAAATTATAAGGCCTAAGGAAAAATGGAGTAGACAATATTTTTAGGAAATTTCATTCACTTTTATTTTCTATAATTTGCAGTAAGATTGCTCAACTGGTCAGTGAGATATACATGATTAAATGAAGACACCTTTTTTTTTGGTCGAATAACGGTAAATTGCAAATATCTCAAAAACGTATCCATAAAAAAAATTTACTCGATTTTCGAAATCAGCGAGCCATTTCACATACAAATTGGATAGTGGCATCCGTGGAACAAAACACAAATTCAAATTTGTGACCCAATGTAATTATACTAAATATCACGAAGTATAAAAAAACAACCTGAAAACTATTTAAAACGATAGCAGTAGCACAAAATGATGGAAAACTATTAAGTGAAGAAGAAATAATAAAATGCAAAAAAGAAATATCAGTCTAATTATGTAAAATAGAGCTAAATAATACATTTGGTATAACAAAAAGGAATAACACATGTTTGACAGATACTATGTTAAATACATAATAGAAACATATAGTCGCGATAATTCGTAGTGGCACGTGGATCATATTTTTTACGAATTACCGAAATTTCGAATTAACGGGGCTTAGATAATGTTTACATATTTCTTTATTAGCCGTGTTTTATTTAACCATCACAATGTAATAGCTAAATCATGGACAAATAAACGCTCTTAGCTTATTCCATATATTCGCTTACAAATGAATTGGGTTGGTAATGCGGATATGAAAAACCAGCTGATGTACAATTTGGTTTGAAATTTCAAACTTGTAAACGAAATATTAATATGCTATGCAAATATATTTATTTTAGTTTTTTGAGGACTAGAATGCAAAAACTGAAGAGAAGTTTCCGTATTTGTCTTAATTTTAACTTAATACTCATGCAAAAAATCTGTTATTTTGGTTCGTTAACATTGTCATCTTTGAAAATGAGGTTTCTCGCTTTGCCAACTACTTTTTTTTTTCGAAAAATCTTGCTAATGTGAATGAAAAATGCGATTAACTGGCAATGCCCCTAATTCAATATACAATCTATGATAGCTTATCACAAGCCAACATGATTTGTTGGCTAAGTCTTCCATACAAAATAAGCTAATAACTTAATTTGCTGGTCAAATAAAACACGCCTATTGTTGACAACAAATCAACATAAGTACATAAATACATACATTCATTCGTACATTTTATATATTCAATACGAATTAAACAGTAACATAAAATAATAACAACAAAAAATTAAGCCAATTGGTTAGAAACATAAAAGTAGAATTACAAAAAATTCAGTTTTAAAGTAGCTTGGGATTGCTTCATGTTTTTTCTCGTATATTTTCTACTGCGTTTTCGAAACATATTATATTGTCGAAGACATTATTTGGAACATCATGGGTTCAAAAATAACGTCTTAGTTGTGATATTAACGCCCTGACTTTTAAGTTCGTTAAAATTGCTTCTTCTTCGTCGCTTAATTGTTGTTAGGCGAAACTTCTTCCAAAATATCGTTATCTATCAAAATACCTTCTACAGCAACGCCAATGTCAACATTTACGTTTTCATCAAGCTCAATTTCAGAGCTCAAAGATATATGTACTAGCCAAAAGTTAGTCAATGTTCAATTGACTATATTCCAATAAATTATTGTTTAATGATTTAATGAAACTGCAAGCACCGAAGCAAAACAAAACTTTTGTATCCACAATGTGCTAAAATTTTTCCAAGCTTTATAAGAAATTCCCATAGCTGCTAATATTGTGCAATTAAACTTTTTATTTTTATCAATGCTATTAACCAGTTTAATAACCATTTCCATACGGTAATGACTTAAATCAAGGGATTGCAGCTTAGGCGTAGTGTTGGGTGGCCAAAACTGAATTTTCAAGTGGCTAAGAGGTAAGATGATAAGGAAAGCTATTATGCGCCGTACAATTGTCTATGAATAGCAATATCATTCGATTATCGGCTGCCATGGTGTCATTTAAGATTTGAAGCTATTCGTTAGATAATGTCCACGCCGTCTTATTGTGCCGATAATGCACTGGAAAGCTACATGTGTATATTTTTTTAAGCACCGTGGCTTTGGTGCCTTACTGTGCTTACCCCATGACGTTTTTCATTTTTAAAGCAATAGGCTTGGTCTGGCAAACATTTACAAAACAACTCAGTTTCATCAGCATTAAATATATCCTTAGGTTCGTAATCTTTTATCAGACTCAACTCAACTTTTCCTTCCATTCACAGCATACGCCTTCACTGACAGAATAACTTTCGCCGCACATTTTTTTAAATGTGATATCGTGCAGCTTTTTAAATCGATCTAGTCAACCACTGCTTGCCTAAAAATCCATCATGTTCATAGCTTTGGCAAAAAACAAAGTATTTTCTTTTAATAACTCGCCTCCAATGGGAACATTACTTTCACAGCATTGTGTAAGCCACAAGAGTAGAGACTTATCTATATTCGGGTATTCAGCTGGTTTCTGGCGTTTCTGTTTACTATGAGATCATGCTTGCATAATCAATTAATTTTTATGTAGAATTCATGTTAATATTGATGGAGTGATATGAAATTGTTTTGCAACTTCAATTTTTTTTTGTTCCATTATCAACGGCTGAAATAATCTCTTGTTTCTTCGCGATTTTGCGACGTGTTATTTGAACGTTTTTCGACATTTTTACGCATCGATGTCACGCTTGGGAAAAAATCAGCAAACTGAGAGAGACATAAAGGAGGCACAACTGTCTGCAAAACCTAACGGTGACTTAAGTGCCAAAAATTTTACATTGCATTACGAATTATAAGAGGTTACGAAACAAGGTTACTATTTATAAAAGGTTTAGTATTCTTTGCGAAAAATATTAAAAACTAACGTGGCGGCCAAAATGTATGAAATTTTCACAAATTATTGAGAATTTTGAATTAGCGGGGTACGAATTATCGCGACTCGACTGTACTTATGTATAATCAAGTACAGGGTTTGTCCGGAAACTAATAGGGTTGATTTTCTTCCGCCGACGTGCTTTATTTCGCACGACGTATTTATGTGAGTGGTACAAACCGAAATTCGTTAGAGCAGAGATACGCGATATATGTATAGTCAAGCAGGCTTACCCAAATGTTGTTTTAGGAAGAAGTGACCCCAGACTTTTTTTGGTTCCTTGTCTGAAAAGGCCGATGAAAGGCAAGCATCAAAAAGTCGCGCACAAGCAACGATGTGTGAGCAGGGGCGTTATCGTGGTGCAAAAGCCAATTTTTGTCACATCTTCTCGGCCTCCTGAGAACATTTTGTACCACCGATAAACGTTGCTTCGGTCCGAGGTAGCTTCTCCGTATGCCACAGTCAACATTCGGAATGCATCCGCGCACTTAATTTCGTTTTTCACACAAAATTTGATACAGGTTCTTTGATCCATTTTTTTGAATAGGTAAAAATCGAAGACGATCCAAAACACGTGCAAGCAAAGCAGCTGCCAACAATTAAATGAACATTTTTTAAAATGGCCGAGCTTGTCGGCATAAGTGAGAGACATGAGTACCAACATAACGCCGCAAAAAATTCAAAATTCGAATATACGTAACCCGCGAAAATTCAAAATTCGCAACACTTTTTGAACACACCTCGTATGTATATTTTTACATTTTTCTTCTCGTTTATTTATAAAATTGAAACTTGTACGTAGGTAGATGGAAATCTCCTTTAGCAGGTCCCTCACTAGCTGTCTCCTCTTTGAACCACGATGTGCTTCTTTTGATTTCTGGAATCCTCGACCGATCGTTGCGTTTCTTTTTCTGTACAAAGCCTTCCAATCGCATAGGAAATGTATAGCAGTATACTTCTCTTCTACCTCCTGACAGCTTCTACAATAATGATTGTATCGTCTGCCGACATGTCTGCCCATTAGACAGTGGCCTGTTAGTACCTCTACAAGAGCTCTTATATCATTACGACATGTGCGTCCCCTGTCCATATGTTGTTCGTCAATTCATTATCCACAAGTGGCCAGAGCCATGTAAATTCCCACATTTTCGGAGTCTGATTACAGCGTGGAGTGTGCGCATCTGCTTCACAATTGATAACGACTACACTCTGGAACCTCTTTACAGATTTATAGTAAGATATGATGGTGGATCCAGTAAAAGCTCAAGGCATAATTTCACAGTGATTACTTGGCTATCTGTATTCTACAATATAAATTTTTTTTTTTTAATTCCCTCTGCCCTCTTCTTTTTCCCCATACAAACGAATGAATGTTCGTTAGTAACGAACTAAGGCTCGAGATCGGCTAAACCAATCGTGATGAAATTATCAGAGGGTGTTCGGAGAAGCTTTAGAAATAAAAAACGCAAAACATGTTCTTCGTGAGGTAAAGTCGGAAAATTGGACAATTAGAAAAAGTAACTTTTTTTCATAAAACAATTTTTTTTTCAATATTTTTTGTTTTTTCAATATTTTTTTTTCAATATTTTTTTTTTTGCCGCATGTTCTTCTTTGGATGGTGGATTGTGGTTACACCAGATAAAATTGATGGAATCATTTCTGCGGATATTCCTGATACAGAGGTAGATTCAGTATTATACGAAGTGATAAAAACCAATATGTTTCATGAACCTTGCGGACACCACAATCCCACTTCGGTTTGTATATCTGCCAATAAATGTACGAAACACTATCCATGTGCTTTTCTTTCGGAAACACAAAATAGAAATGATGGATATCCACTCTATTGGCGTCGCTCACCAGATAACAATGGCAGAGCATTCAGCATTCAATTTAAATCAACACATGGATCATACTATATTTCCCAGTGTAATCGATAAAATACGTTTGTAAGTACGTCACCAAAGGAAGCAACGTGGCGGTTATTGAACGATACGGTCGATATGTGAACTGCAATAAAGCGCTTTGTAGGATATTTACTTTTGCAATTCATGAACGTTTTCCGACTGTTGCGCGTCTCGCAGTTAATTTGGAGATTGGCCAAAGAGGGTATTTCAACTCAGAAAATTCAGTACAGCCAGCAACAAAATTAACATTGACGAGTTTTTTTCTCAACTGTCGTCACTGAACCGTTTGCGAGAACATTGCTCTATTCGGAAATACCTTGATATTATACATGGGATGCATCGTCGAAAAAATAGTTACGCAGAAAGCAAGGTCCACCAGTAGATGGATATCCAGGTGTGTTCTCAACTAATGCCTTAGAACGAATTTACACAATCCACCCGAAAAACGACTGTTTCTATGTTCGGTTGCTATTGATAAATGAACGTGGTTCAACTTCATTTGAGTCATTGCGTAGTGTGAGTGGTACGGTGTGTGCTACTTTTTGAGAAACAAGCCAGCAATTACAATTACTGGAACACGCTAATCACTGGAATCAAAGGATGAACGATGCAAACGAAGACCGCACACTTTTCGCGATAATCATTTTAACATATCGGCCTTTAAATCCGCGTCAATTATGGGATACTGTATTCGCTAAGAATTGGAAATGGGTCAATTTCGGTATATACTTCCTGTGGTCTGATATCAATTCCATCTGCCGTTTATCAATTCACGAAAGATGAACTCATCACCAATGTTCGGGCATTGGTCAAATTATCGTAACTACGATTCCTTAAGTGCACGCGGAATTTTAGCTGCCAAAAATACCGATGTTGTTGACTTAAACTGGAAGATTCAAAGTCAAATTGCGACTTTGCGACTTGCGCTCATACAAATCGACTGATCGTCTTGACAATGAAAACGACGCCGTGAATTATCCAGTGGCATTTCTAAATAAATTTGCGTCAAATATTAAAATACACACGTTCTTAAGGACACTATTATTTAGATAGCTGCACGACTACACGACTGCAGGCCGCCAGTTGTCGCTCTCGCTAACTTGAACATATTTTTAAATTTTCCGACGACAGTAAAGAGGACATCTACTGTCCTGTTGACAGTAGAGAGGAGCGATGCTCTAATGCACTAAAATGTAAAATGTAAAATTATTCAAAGCTTTAACAAACATGACGTTATTTAACAAAAAAAAAATCATAAAATAGCTCTGTTATATCATTTGTAATAACAATTGATAATTAAAAAAAAAAAAAAATATTCACCAATTTACTCGTAATTACAAATATTAAAATTTCATTGAAGTGAAAGGTATTAGTTTGGCAATAACGAATGGACAGCTGTGTTGTTTTGTGTACTTGCCGGCCATTGTTATGTCGCTGCCTTCTTACAAATTTTCGTGTAGAAGGATTCGCGACTTCACTTAAATTTCTTTGTCGTGCTGCCATGTCGTGACGCTCTCTATGTGATCGGAGTGTCAAAGTTGGATCTGTCGTTATTATGTTTCGCTATCTTCTGCCGAAACTGTGTAATGGAACCCGACTGATTGTGACGCAGCTATCAAATACAACGGCAGAATGCTTGATTCTACGAATTCCTTTTAAACGTATTCCGTTGGCAGCGAAAATTGCCTTTGAGATGACAATCAGCAGGACACAAAGATAGTCGCATAGTGTTTGGCATAAATTTTGAAATGCTTTTTTCACATGGCCAGATATACGTGGCGTGCTCACGAGTTGGAAAACCATCTTCTCTGTACATTTACGSACCRGAACAGAAACCAAAAAATGTTGTTTATCAGGCTGCGTTACATTGAAAAACAAAACAAAAAAAAAATGTAGAAAATCGCAAAGAAATGATTATGAACACAATATAAATTTTTGCCTTTTCATTTCAAAACATATAATTTCACGCACGAAAACGGCTGCGGGGTCAGCTAGTTTATAAATACACACATTCCTTGATGTGAGCACACTCCTTATCTCTCTGAATCTCTGAATCCTGATCTGAAATGCTTTCTTTGATGCCTATGATCTCGCTTGGAAGACACTGCAGTGGTGCGCTAAACGGAATGTCATTTTGATATTATGGTGAAAAGACACAATCTACCACTCGATTAATTAATCTGCATTGTAGCTCTTTTGATGTGCACGCCAGCTTCAGCTACAGTGTCATCGCTGCCATTAACGAATTTCCACCCCTCTATAAGTAAATTCGGATCGTAGTCTCAAAAGAGCTCCATTATCTGACCCGACTGTCCGGCTGCCGACATCCAAACCGATTGAAGAGCATCTAGCGCCCAGATAAAAAGTCAGACCTTAGCTAGATGCCTCCCAACTGCCAAGAGGCGAACTGTTCCATCCCGTTCAGCCTAAGTCTGGATACTGTGGTATCTATTACGTGGGATTTTTGCCAGCTTTGCAACTTGCGCATTAAACGTTAAAATCGAATGCCAAGAATCCATTCTTGATTGACTTCGAATTCATGTAAAATCGAAATTAAGTTAAAAGTCCTTATTTAGCATGTGAATGGTATTACGTTTCGATGCATTTATGTACACAAAAGTGCAATTAAAATATGCACAAAAATTGCTGTGTCCATAAATGCTGAGCAATGCAAATCAAAATATGCATTTTTAAGCGTTTTTTGCAATCGTCCACACAAAAGAGTAATTAAGGATCACTCACAATTGCTTCCAATGGATGCAACGACAGAAAAATACCAATTCAATCAACCGTATCACCACGACACTTTGTCAGCCATTCAATCAACCACTTATTGGTCCATTCTTACTCAGGCACTCTTTCATTCAATGCATTATTCTCTGTTGCTATTTTTTTGTTTACGACACACTCGGTGCATTTCCCTGCTGACCTTATCACTTTAATCAAACATGTAGTATACATATGTATGCATATATTTTTCTGATTGTCTGCAAAGCTGAAAAATAATCGTACCCCTTAAAAAACTGTACTTAGCAGAGAACAAATGTCCATTCAAAGTATAAATGTGTAGGTATGCAGAAAACATAAAAATGTACTTTACATTTTAAATAATAAATGAAATACTTTAAGTTTAAGTTTTTGAGAGTTTTTAAAACTCTTTCTAGTATCTGTTGTCATTCTTCCGAGAACTTCAAGATGTTTAGACGTCAACTTTCCTACTCTTAAAGCATTAAGCACATCTACATATAAATGTCGTGTCTTGTTGTTGACGCATGTTTTGTCGGAGTCCAACTAGGCGGAATTGTCACCACAGATGTGTAGCGGGTTTCATATGTTCTGGCTGTTGAAATACTTTATGTGCTCGGACAGGTGGTAACTCCATTAGATCACCGAAGAGTAAGAAATTTATATCATCAAAACAAGCGTCCGGTCTCTTCAGTCCACATATCGATCTCATAAAGTACCACAGAAATGTGATCTATAAAAAGAAACTCAACATTTTGCCATAATTGTCATTTAGCTTCCAAATAGTTTCCACAAACGATTATCTCGATGTTAAAAGGCCTTTTTTGCATTATTCAGTTTCCATGCCATTTCTTACGGGTAATATGTATTTGAGCGACACTGTAAGAAGGCGATCACAAGTTTAAGCAGCACACCAAAATGATGTGCTTAACAGTTGCACTTCCATCCTCGCTAATTACTTTGGAAAGTTCTGGCTGGCATCAAGGCAATTAAATTTTACTGTATACCTCTGACCAGATTCAGCCCCGCCACCAAAATTGCTGTTTTTAGCTCCTTCGCCGCTAGGTACTAGCACCCATTCCATACACAGCCGTTGCCAATACTCCTCAACGTATTCGATGGGGTTTAAATCTGTAATTCAAGCAATGGTTTAGAGCACGAAGCAAAACACTTCTTTGCTTTCTAGGAAACGTGGGTCCTGGCATTGTCCTGTTGACAGATAAACTTATTTTCGAAGTTATCATCCAACATCTTTCGATGGTAGGAAAACCCACGCCATATAAAAGATCCACCCTTGAAATTGCAGCTAATTCTAGGGGGGTTATTTTCGCGCAAATCATACCAGTAATAACTGAACCCATCAGATCGGTCTAAATATTTATTTTTTGTCAGAAAAAATCACATCTTGCCAGCTATCGATCCAGCTCATATGCTCCTTCGCAAATTAAATGTGCATTCGTTATGTATATGGTTAAGATGTGGGTTTTTCGATGGATTTTTCCACTTTATGTTACTGTCTGCAGCTAAAATATTTAGAACTCTTTGTTGACTATTAACTTGCCTGCGTGTTATCTTGGTATTTCGCCTTGATTTAACGTTAGTGTTTTACTGTGGCTGATACATAGATAGGACTACTAATAGCACCTATATGATTTGTATTATTCTTCTTCTTCTTTATTGGAGTAGACACCGCTTACGCGATTATAGTCATTTCTTCTTTCTTCGTCGAGAGAACTTTACTTCTCATTTGCCTACTCAGTCCGAAGTAGCATATGTTGGCAAGAGTTATCCTGTGTTGGATTTTTAGGCTGACATTGTTGCTAGTGTTTATGCTGGTTCCCAAATATACGAAACCATCTACAACTTCAAAGTTAGTCAGTTTGCGCAGTCGTATTAGTTTTGCGACGATATCAAATTCAGACATTGCAAAATAAACACGACAAAAATCGACGAAGAGGGGGTGTGTCGATTCCTCTTTTACCGGTATTTTCCAATATTTGGAACATGGTGAATATCTGGTGTGTTGTTGATTTGCCAGATCTAAAGCCACATTGATAAGGCCTAATCAGTTCGGTGACGGTGGACTTTAACCTTTCACACAATACGCTCGATAGACTCCAGATTGTGGGGTCTCACTTTTTGTGGATTGGGCAGAGCACATTTAAATTCCAATCTTTGAGCATGCTTTCGTCCGAGTCTCCTGTCGGCCAGCTTTATACTCACGCATTTCGGCCTCTCTCTTTTTCTGTCTGTAAATGCGGTATCCGGTATACTCTATCGCTCCTTTATATGGACACTGTAGTAAATGCCACAAGGACCTACTCGCCTCTGTCCTTGTCTCGTTCATCGCATTTTTTGGACGACAGGGATGTCAGAAATCACTCTAATGAGGACGTCAACCAGCTGGGCAGCGGTACCTTCCCAATTAAGGGACCCGACGTTCCAGGTGCATGCTCTCAAATCGTAGTCCTTTTTTCGTTGCCATGGTCGTCATTAAAAGGGGAGTCTCACATCCGAGGCAGTTAGTGATCTTCCAATGGGGGCGCTTTTTACGTGGCGGATCCCAAACCCAGCGCACAACCCCGTGAATTGGGTGTTTTGGCTTCTGACTTTAGCCCGCTTTCAAACGGATGTTCTTTTTCTACCCAGAGGATACTTGGTCAAAGACCGGAAGTCGTGAGCTGCTTTATGTAAAAGAATCGTTTCTAGCCACTCCCAAGTGAATGGCGATCAGAAACTTTCCTCACTTGTGTGAACTCCTACACATGACTCCATCCTCCTTTCTATTTGTTAGATTATAACTTATAGTTAAGGAGATATGTATAACATTTTTGGTGAAGCACCCTGTTAGTTTACAAAAAAATAAATCAGGAAGCATTTCGTGCGTTAATAAAGCATTGGTTTTTGTGGGGAAAATACTGTTGAATTTGGGCTGTGCACCTATTAAATCAACCGGAATCGACAGTCAGGCTAGTGGACTGCATATTAGACAATCTCGGTTCTCAAGCGTGGAAAGACAAAAAAAAAAATCGGCTGGCACGGTTAGGGGCATCAGTCTTTTGGGATGCACGTGGTATATTATTTATCGAATGACTACTGAGCCAGTTTTAGTCTATTATACTGTGTTATGCAGATCTATTCTACCATTCCCAATATTTAGCAGCTTTAATATTTTTTATTAAGGATCAGTTTGAAATTGTTCGCATATACTTCATCGTTGCCGTTTAAATATTGCACTGCTCTGTGCAATGCTTTGAAAATATTTCTGTATATCTGTATTATAATAGACCTTTATATCAACACGCCAGTTGTTCCGCTATATTTATGCTAGATATCGCGTTTGGTTTGTTATTAATGCAATGCCATTTTTTGTTGTGATATTAAATAATTATGTATATCTGAAATGTTCGTTTTCAAAAAAATGCCTGGTTCAGAAGCAAAATCAGCATAACACATACACTAAGCATGTATGGATATGAAAATTTTTACATTATTCTTTCTATTTTTGACTTACTAAAATTTTCAAATGATGCTGACATGAATTTTGAACAAAAGCTTATGATTTGGAATATAATTTTTGTATTTATGAATTGAATTAAATTTTTACATAAAGAGATAAAAAAAAAGTATCCTGTGTCCTTACCCTGGCTCTAAGCTACCTCCCCACCAATTTTCTGCCAAATCAACTCAGCCGTTCTTGAGTTGTAAATGGTGTAACTAACACGACTTTATTTTAGATATTAAGTATACACTGGTCAAAGAAAGTATTCGACATATGTATTTATTCATATTTTTGAAATATTTCTTAATTTAAATACATAAAGAACCAAAAAATTATGTTTTTTAAAGCAAACATTTTGATAGTCTGTAAGTTAATGAGTTTTGTGATAATCACAACAACAAAATTAAATAAAAAACGCACCAAAACTAAATTAACCTGAAAATGAAAGCAAAAAAAAAAAATATTCGACAATTACGCAGAAGAATGAATTCCAATGATTAACGGTTAAGTTACGATCGGTTTGACTATTTTCTTTAACACTGTTATGCAGCATTCAATTTAGAAGCAATATTTAAAGTAAATAAGTGAAATGGTAAACATGGGTCTCAAAAAAAAGAAGTGTCTGAAGAAATCAAAAATCTGATCGTTACACATTTTAAAAGTGGATTAACCGAAACTAAAATAGCCGAACTATTTGATAGGCCGCGAGCACCCGTCTATTGTATTATAAAAAAATGGAAAGATAAAAAATCGGTCGAAAACCATCCAAGGCGCGGTCGCCCAACAGCCTTAACCAAAGCAGACGAACGTTGGTTGGTTCGCCAGGTCAAGAAAGAACCAAAATTGATTAAGAAAACCTAAATATAGATGTGATACACCAGACCATTCGAAATTATTTGAAAATCAATGACTACAGGGAAGAGTTGCGCGCAAAAAGCCATATATCTGTAAAAAAAAATAGATTGGAAAGATTAAGGTTTGCAAAAGCGTACATAAACAAGCCCGTTGAATTTTGGAATAAGGTGATATTTGCAGATGAAAGAAAATTCAATCTTTTTGGATGTGATGGTAAAGTTATTGTGTACAGGAAACACAATCCAGAATTGGAAGAGCGAAATACTGTGGCACCATGGAGATGATTTAGGGGTGTATGTCGGCAGCAGGAGTTGGAAAAATGGAGCCAATTTGCCAAATTATGGACCGCATGCAATACATTGACATTTTGAAGAGAAACTTATGAACTAGTGCAGAAAATCTCGGAATCGGAGCGACTTTTCAATTTTACCAAGATAATGGCCCAAAGCATTCCGCACTAAATAAATACAAAGCTTTGGCTTTTATACAATTGCCCTGTAGTAATTAAAACTCCTGCTCAAAGTCCAGGTTTAAATAGATACTCTATGGGATCACATAGAAAGAAAACTGAGACAGCACCATTTCACGAACAAAACCCAAATGGAACCGATACTAATAGAAGAGTGCTACCCATAGAAACATCCATAACAAGAAAGTTGGTCGAATCAATACCAAGACGTTTAAAAGAAGTAGTCCGAAGTAAAGCAAGAGCTACGCGTTATTAAAAAGTAATTTTTTGTTTTCAAACTTGGATTTACATGAATTTTTGAATTTTGAATATTTTTTTTGCTTTTATTTTTGGAGTAATTCAGTTTTTGGGTGTTTTTTAGTGTTGTAATTTTTATTACCATAAAACTCATTACTTGGCAAACTAAATAAATTATTGCTTTCAAAAACACTGTATTTGGTCTTTTATTTGTTTATACAGTGTAATCCATTTATAATGGACTCGCTTAAGATAGAAACTCTGTTATTATGTACCCCAGTTCAAACATATCAAGTCAAGTCCCAGTTCAAACATATGTAAAAAACTCGGTTAAAATAGACTCGGTTATAATGGACTCCGGTTAAAATAGACAATAAAATCGGATTTTGTCCATTATAACCGAAGCTTTGAATGGGCAATAAGCAAAATTTTGTACTTCCCCGAATTCGATCAAGAGACACAATCAGTCTCTGATTTTAAGTCAAAGAAGGCAAACCACTTCTGCGGTGAAAGTGACGTTCGTTGGCTCTTCATTGAGAGTTGTTAATTTTAAGAAAAATGTCGGAAAAAAATTAAAAGCGAGCATTTACATTGCATGAAAAATATACAATAATATGCGAAATTGAAGGAGGAACTTCCCAAGCTGACATTTGCTTGAACAAAAACCTAAAAAACAGACTGTTTCGAACATATGGATAAATCGGGAAAAAATTAAAAATGATTGGAAAGTCAACGACAAGAGAAAAAAAAATAAGATTTGCGACACATCCTCAAGTTGATGAATTCTTGTTTAAATGGTTTTAGCAGAAAAGGGCCAATAATTTTCCAGTAAGTGGTCCAATGCTAATGATGAAAGCCAATGAATTTGGAGAAGCTGTCGGTGATAATTTTAAATGCAGTTCAGGATGGCTAGACAGATTTAAAAAGAGGCATATTATTTGCTTCGGCAAAATTTGTGGTGAATCAGCTTCTGGGGACCAAAGTGTTACAAATGACTGGCTATTACAAACCTGGCCTACAATAAGTAACAATTATTCCATGGGCAACATTTTTAACGCGGACGAAACGGGAACTTTCTATAAGATGCTGCCTGACAAAACACATAAGATCAAAGGTGAAACATGCAGTGGTGGAAAAATGTCTAAAGAAAGAATAACGGCCATGATTTGTGCTAATGCATCGGGCACGGTAAAACAGAAATTATTGGTTATTGGTAAGTTTTAAATAAAATTTAATACAATCCGCTGTTTCTGAACAATGTCTGCTTTCAGGAAAATATAACAATCCCAGATGCTTTAAAAACGTTAAAACGTTGCCGGTAGATTATTGTGCTAACAACAAATCCTGGATGACTTCTCAGACCTTTACTGACTATTTAAAGAAATGGGATTGTGAACTAATAAAAGCCAATAGTAAAATTTTGCTATTAGTAGATAATTGCCCTGCTCATCCACAAGTTCATCTTCATAACATTAAACTACATTTTCTTCCGCCTAATACTACATCGGCTCTTCAGCCTATGGATCAAGGCGTCATTAATAGCTTGAAACAATCTTATAGAAAACAGCTTCTGATGAAAACTATGGACTTTCCTGAAGAAGCAAATCCGACAAAAGCTGTGAGTCTTTTAGATCCTGTCAATATGTTAAGTGTTGCATGGGAAAGTGTCTCTAAGGAAACCATAAGAAAATGTTTTCGTCATGCTGGTCTGGTAAAAGACAATCCTGATGGATTAGATTTCGACCCGGAGGACGATGAACCTTTAAGCAAAACGTAGTAACGTAGTGGTTTTAAACAAGTTTGATGAATATTCAAGGATTGACGAGAATACTATAATATATATATAATTCAAGACTTTCTGCATGAGCTGCTTGAAGAAGAATCCGGTGATGAAAATTTAGCACAGCCCGAAACTATAATAAAAATAGAAGACGCTATGAATTATTCTAGGAAACTGAAGCAGATGCAATCAATTTGCTCAATAAACTCAAAATCAAACTACAAAAAGAAAATCCCTGACTTTTTTCAAAAGACTTAATTAAACTTATTACTTTCTTAATTTTGTATTTTTATTCATAAACTTTATTGCTTTAATAAAAAAACACATTGAATTTACTTTTTGAGTTAAAAATTTTATATTCTGATTAGATGGACACTCGGTTACAATTGACAATTTGACATGGTCCCGTAGAGTCCATTATAACCGGATTACACTGTATATGGAATATTTTAAAAATATATAAAAAAAATGCATATGTCGAATACTTTTTTTGACAAGTGTATATAGAAATTTGGTTTTTT
>NW_017534503.1:45027-47044 GCF_001853355.1 Bactrocera latifrons
AAAACTAAACGAGATAAATATAGGGTATATGTATGTGTATAAATGATCACGGTGACGAGAACAGTTGAAATCCGGTTAAGTGTCTGTCTGTCTCTGCGTCCGACCGTGCAACCTGTAACTTGAATAAAAATTGAGATATCTTGATGAAACTTGGTATGCAGGTACCTAAGTACAAGAAAAAAATCGAGTTCATAGATGGGCGTAATTAGACAACTGCCACGCCAACAATCGCCATTAACCGAAAAGATATAAAACTCATATTTGGCACAGGGGATTGCAGTAGCCAGGGGCACCTTTGGGAAAAGTTTAATGTACTATATATATCTCCTAAACTTCTTAAGCTACAACAACCAAAGTTGCTCAGCACGAATATTACCAATATTGTATTAATGGACGAAATCCGATGAAAACCAAGTTCACTCCCCTTATAACGGTATTGTTGAAAACTACTAAAAGCGCTATACGTAAATCAGTAACTAAAAACGAAAAAAACATTTAATTTTACCACCGTTGTGATATGAAAGAGCTTTATGAGAACCGGTGTGAAAATTGGACGATGGGCGTGGCACCGCTCACGTTTTGACGAAATCCCATATCTCGGGATCTCATTGACCGATTTCGACAAAATTTGGTAACTTGTGTTTTACAAATAACCGTGTATCTTTGTGCCAAAAATAATTGAATTGGAGCAAAATCTTGCCCTAGCCCCTATATAACTAATATCAGGATCTTCGAACATCCGGTTGACTTTATTCTATATGATTGTTACTACACCTCAAGTTGCAAGAGTATAAAATGTTCGGTTGCACCCGAACTTAGCCCTTTCTTACTTGTTTTTGTATAGTTTCAACACTAGTTTTGATTTCTTTATTTGAAAGATATTAAAATGCAACAATTAAAGAAAATATTGTATAACACACAACATGTTGCTACAGAGCTTAATAGTTTTATTCACCTAAAACTAATCGCAATAAAGTATGCATACTTACTTGACAAAATAAGAAGGTTTGTATTGCAGATTAGCAAAATCGAAGCATTCTCTCGCCTACAACATAAGAAAACCTGTGAAGTGCTTTAACTAAATCACAAATTATGATAAGAATGGAACGCGTACTTGAGATTTAAAATCTTTCAAAAGGGGGTTCCGCACCTTAATAGGTTTAATATGGTATAATAGGTTGAAACCATTTTAACCAAACCTGCTGATGGTGAAATCAGACGATAACCGCATTATATAGAAAACTAAGAAAAGTGTAATAAATCAATAAGGAAATGCTTCAGATACATTATCTCAAAAGAGCCAGCACAAAATTTTATAACGCCGTTGTTATGTCACTTTGTGAAAAAAGGCAAAATCGAAGAATATTTTATTCCAACTGTTTCTTTCACTTTGACGAGTATAAGCAGAGAACGTAAAGTATGCAAGCTCATACATATGTTTACATATTTACGCTAGTTTGTGGGCGAAGCTGTTACAGCGGCAAGGGAAGCGGTAACAATCGGCGATCGTTTGTTAGTTTCTTTCGGCACAGCTCGGAATTTCTACCAACAACACAACGTTGTGATGACTCTTTGACAATATGTGAGCTTCGGCCATTGGTTGACCGTGACAAGGGAGATGTGTGCGGCACTAGTAAATATGTATGTGGCTCGCATTTGCATTCGTAAACATACAGACAAATGTGCCAAAGAAGTAATATATGTACATATATGCCATAGAAATTCTATTGCTACCAACATGGAAATGATAACGAAATAATGCGAATATGCAAGTTATCGACTTGTATTGTACAAGTCTAAAAAAAAGATGTTTTTGTTGGTCGCAAGACCTTTATTGAATCACCAAAACATTAATACTAAAATTAATTCTACTTATTCTCTCTTAAATATACCCTATTTCTACCTGTGTSAGCAATTGGTGTTGGTCGGCGCATGCCGGATGTTGTTGCAAGTGTTTTATTTTGCTTATTCCTTTTTTATGTCGATCCAGAATTTTGATCGGCGCATGCCGGATATT
>NW_017534504.1:0-4965 GCF_001853355.1 Bactrocera latifrons
TGATCTCAAGAAGATATTTCGCAAGATAATATATATATATATATAGATGACAAAATTCTTTTAGTTCCAGTCATTCATCACCTTTTTTTATGATTTTTCATAGATTGAATTTCGATGACCTCGTAGAAATAATGGATTCCGAAGTGGAATGTTCACAACCGTTGAGCCCCCATAGAGGTTGTATTGAACATAAATATTTTTCATTTTTTAATAAAATTCTTTTACATATAAAGTGTTTAAAAAAATGTCTTACAATCTCGTTTGCGGTCCTCCAATAGAACCATCACAAATTGTGGTACCGTCACCGTCGTCTGGCGGCCATGCAGGTATAATCTATTAATATATAAATATATTAGTATTTGCTTTATGAAAATACATTTATGTTTTTCAGATATAATTCAGAAGCTGGATGCCATTGAGACCCRTCTCACTGCCATTGAAAAGTCCCTAACAGACAAAGTAAGTAACGCAGTATTACGTAACCAAATTAAAACAGATGCTAATTTTTATATTTTAATTTTCTAGATGCCAGAGGTGCAGGCACAAAGTAAGTTATTGCACGAATGCCGCGTCATAGCGRCAAAGACGCACCATTCAATTAGCCGCATCACCAGTGACTTGGAGGAGGAGCATTACGTGGAGCTCGCTTCGAAACTGCCCATGTCATCGGAAGAGAACGTGCGCTGAAAGACAAAATTTCACTAAAGGAAAGGACGGATGCTATGGTAAATATTATGAGATTGTATTATAATTTATTGTAATTTTTTTTTCACAGATKCGACTAATATTGAAGTCAAAGGGCGCAAAAAACAGTGTAAACGGTGTACTATTTTTGAATGCCTTAAATTATAACGTTTATAACAGAAACAGTCAAAACGTAGAATCGTGGGTCGTGTCAGCTGATACGACCTATCTTATGGGCGCGCAATGTAAGTTCTCTCTCTCTTCTCTCTTTGACGTAGGATGACGTGGGAATCTTAGCAGGAACAGTCAAAAACGCTACTGCCTTCCTCCCTTTTCCTTCCTCATCGGCAAAATGTGTTCCCAGTGAAAAACGTGGCAAAAACGCAGAATYCAGCCAKCTTTGTTTGAAATTTTCTTAAAATAACTCAAAATCAGAGTCGAATGCTATTATTTATAAATATATAAACTATTTTTAATAGTTTGTTTTCAGTTTTGATATTTTATATTATAAACAAGTAAGGAGGGCTAAGTTAGGGTGTCACCGAACATTTTATACTCTAGCATCAAATACCGTATTTGTTTAAAGTTTTATTCCGCTATCATCATTGGTTCTTATAGTATATTATATTCACATCTAGATGTGTATAAGAGACAGTTCTTATAGTATATTATATTCAACAGAGAAGGATCAGATGGAATTCAAAATAGCGTTATATTGGAAGAAGGCATGGTAGTAAACCGATTTCAGACATATTTCGTACTTGTCATCAGGGTGTTAAGAAACTATTATGTACCGAATTTCATTGAAATCGGTCGAGTAGTTCCTGATATATGGTTTTTGGTCCATAAGTGGGCGACGCCATGCTCATTTCAATTTTTAAAGAAAGCCTGGGTGCAGCTTCCTTCTGATATTTCTTCCGTWAAATTTAGTGTTTCTGACGTTTTTTGTTAGTCGGTTAACGCACTTTTAGTGATTTKCARYATAACCTTTATATGGGAGGTGGGCATTTTTGAACTGTAAATGGAAATGCTTGAATAAAACATCTCTGTAGAGTTTGGTTGACATAGCTATAGTAATTTCCGAGATATGTACAAAAAACTTTTCCAAAAAAACTACCGCTTTTGCCCATCTTCGAACTTAACCTTCTTATGGAGCCAGGAAATACGTGTACCAAGTTTYATCATGATATCTCAATTTTTACTCAAGTTACAGCTTGCAGGGACGGACGGACAGATGGACGGACGGACGGACGGAATAATACTCTCTTTAGCAACTTTGTTGCGAGAGTATAAAAATTGTAATTGAAAACTTAGATGTGTATAAAACTATATATGCGTATTGAGCAATGGCAACATTGTTCAAATGGAAACAAGGAAGTAGCGTGGACTGTTTCTGCCAAAAGTCCTCTGCGTTGAACTTATCCGTAAAAGCACATATTGGAGTTAAAGAGAAATAAAAATTGTGTGTGAATCAGCCATTAAAATTACGCAATTGTCAAAAATGACAATTAGCGAACAGCTGAAAGCATGAAAAAATTTATATAAATTCTGTAGTGATTTGTAAAAAATGGCTTTAAGAGCAGCTTTTAGCAAGTAAGTGCGTATTATAATATGTATGCATTAATTTAATGAATAAGGTTTTAGGCTTACATTGCAGTCATCAGTTCGACAAATTAGCTCTACCTTCATTAGTCGTTTGCAAGTAACTCCAATTTTATGTGCTGAACCTCTGAAGAAAAAGAAGAAACTCGACCCACAAATTATTAAACAACGTGAGGATCGTCGTAAAAAGAAATTGGAAAAACAAATTCGACGACTTGAGAAAAATGCCAGACAATTGAAACCAATAGAAGAACTTGAAATCCCTCTTACGCTCCTGGACGAAAAGGAGTAAGTTTATAATAGTACGTTGAAATATTCCTAATAGTTCGTTATTTGTAGTAAACGCACTCGGAAATTGTTACCTTTAAGTGATAAAGATCTTGAAACGAGGGCATTACTAACCAAGAAGTGGGCGAAATACAAACATCAACAGAAAGTCTCTGACTACCAAACAATCGACCGGTTGTTACAATCACAAAACAGGGCATTGGACGAGCTGCGAAAGGAGTCTGAAGAACTATATCAAGAAGCTATTCAAAAAGATATGGCACTTTTACCCGTAACAATTAAAGGACCAGTAGCAACACCTCCAATTAAAAACTATGTTAGTCCAGATGGCGATTACATTCATGAAAACAAAAAATGGGATTAACTTATTAAACGTCAAAATATTAAAACCGTTTATTAAGTTTTAAGTTTATATTGAAATTGTTGTTTTTTGTTTTTTGTGGTAGTATATTTAAATTTTGGCTCATGACTCATTGGCTATGCTTTCTCCTAACCAATGTTCTCAACTTTATGCAATTATTCCATTGTTTGCAAACTTAATAGCTAAAATAGAAAGAAAATGTAAGTCACCAACAATATAAATTTATGATCAAACAATGCTTTTCGAAGCATTCCTCAATCACTATTTGTTCCACTCCTCAGCTTAAGGGCTTCCCAAAAGTACAGGTTTTAATTGAAATATTTGCATAATATTGATTTTTTTGCATKCAAACTTCAGAAAGGAGTTCAATAAATAATTTCAATGCGTATATTTTATGAGACTGGTTATTCATTCTATCGAGCAGAGAAAGCTTCAAAGCAAACAGTTTTGGCTCTTAATGTTTAAAATTGTTGTTAATGCCAACGAATATTTATCAATAAATTTTCAAAATTATGATGATGGTGGAGACGGTTTCGCCGCAGCTTGCCTTTTTTTTACACCCCAATTGTAGACCCGAGCCATATTTACCTCAGTAGTCGTCAACTGATCCCTAAAAAATTAATATTAGCTCACAAAATAAGCATTATAAAAATTTGTTAAATATACCTAAGGAAATCTTGATCATGCTCAACTGTTTTAAGATTAACAACTGCAGAGGTCATGTTTTGCTTCAATAGCTCTTCAGCTTCGTCTAATGGATACTCTAACATCACACTGGCGCCTAGCCAAAGACATACCGTTTTCGTTGGTGGTACAAGGGTCTTTATAAAAACTTGATCACTTAGTAGAAACTGGGTTTCTCGTTCCTCTTTTTCTTCTCTTAAAACATTTATCATCTCCAAAGAACGCTGCAGRTCTGGAATCTGTGATTTTAGTTTGCGTCGACGTGCTTCAAGATTAAAAGCCATAAACCTGTACTTGCTATGTTGTTCATCTAATCTCTGTAGTACTTTTTCACAATTGTCTTCATTTTCTGGTTGTGCCATAAAAGTATCAATTTCTTCCTGAAAAAGGAGGTTTAAAATAATTTTATGAACCTGTTTTTCTCACAAATTCAATCTATAGATAAGGTTATGGTGACACAAACGCCCTATAAGGTAGTTCGATTAACTTACCAGAAATACGGCCTCTGGTATGCCAGCGAAKGATTTTTGATTTTCGGCTAATTTTGGCATTTCTATAGAATCCATTATACCAGTCATGGTTGTAAAATAGAAATTTTACCTTTAATTGAAAATATTTATAACAGCCGATGAATGCAACACAGACGCAAACAGATATTTCCAAACCACATTCGCTCGCCGATGAAATGTCAAATCAAATTTTATGTGAAAGAGATGAATGTAATTAAGCATACAACCTTGCCACCCTGCCACTTTGAATGCAGTTGAGATTTTTTTTTATCTCTTATACCATGTTTAGACTGCCACTTATTAGCTCGATTTGGCAGTTGATGTGTTTATCCAACTAATCCCATAAAWTTATCAAAATTGCGACATACAAAAATGACAGTTCAAAATCACTTCATCGATTTGATTTGAAAGTGATMCATGCTAAAACTCTCTGTGCTACTCTGATTTTGCGCCATTACRTTATGACAACTGATTTAGATACTACAAAGAGAAAAAAATATAAACAATCAACATTCACCTGAAAAYCGACTYAACAAATAAAAAAAAAAAAAGTCGTCCCTTATTTCCATTATATGGAAAATATTTAAAATAAGACGGGTTTTATTTTAAAAAACTATATGACAATGTTTTATTTTGATATATGTATATTAAGCGATGTAAATTCTTGAAAGGCAAAAACAGCTGTTTTTTCATCTTTCCAACGGCAGTGAGAACGAGCTGATTASAGAAGGGCTTAAATGTAATCTAATCCCTTCAAATTTTCGGTCTGAACATGGTATTAGGGTCATTTTCCAAATGTCTGGTTATCTTCCATCTATCAGTTAAGTTGTGGTTAAA
>NW_017534504.1:5135-12729 GCF_001853355.1 Bactrocera latifrons
CTTTCTATTAAAAATAACCAGGGAGGCCCGACAAGTGTTAAGAATGCTACATCCTTTACATAACACCTGACTGTCTGGAGTTTGCTTCTCTAATGGTTCTTTACATACYACTTACYTATCCAAACAGAGYTAAATCACTGGAACTGCAGCTCTTKKCTGTATAGAATCCTTACCAATCCAGTAAAGTAGAACCGAAGTAAATTGKAAAAAGATCTAATTTTCCTAACATATTTCTTGATATTGAGCTGTTTTATTGATAATTTTAACAAATGTGCATTGCCATGCTTGATATACAGAAGATAAATTAAATGTGGAATTCTAACTCAACGGTAACACCAATATAAAACGAAGTGAAAACAAACAAAGCTAGTAACAGTATATTCAAATCCTGATATAAATTGTCGACTATATGAGACATCTGAGATATTTGTCTTCAGCATCATTTTTAGGTAGTTTTTTTTGAAAGTAGAAGATTTTCCATATAATGTCTGATTCGGATGAAGTGGTTTCTAGTGACCATGAAGAGGAATTTGTTAGCGAAGAGTCTGAAAAAGAAGGTGAGAAAATACACGTGTTTAAAGAATACATTGTGATTTATCGTTCCTAGATGCTGCTGACTTGCCCAGTGGTGAAGTMTTTATTGAGGAGTCGGAAAATGAAAGTAATAATTAATTGTCTCTAAGTAGTAAATTCGGAATTAATAACATCATTTTATAGGCTCCGATGACAGTTTTGAAGTTCAAAGAGCAGCAGGCAAAAGGAGAAAAAATCGCCGCGCAAACATATCTTCTGATTCGGATGAGGATGACGAAACTGAAAAACAAACATTATCACCACGCACTCGAATGAGTATAACAGGAGTAAGGCCCGAAGATCTCTCCGACTCTAGTGAAATTGAGTACTCGGATGCGAGGTCAGAGGTGGAGGAATCGACAGAAGAGAGTAATGGTGGAGAGGATACAGTACAACATCAGATAAAATCGAAATTAGTCGATAGGTCTATTAATAAAAATAGCTTTTTGGATCAATCAGCTTCAGAAGGATCAGTCGAGGAAAGCATTGTTGCAGATTCTGAAGATAGTATTACGTATAATGGAAGTGAAGCTGATAAAAATTGCGCAGTTGCCACTGCAAGCAATGATCATCGAACACCGAATAAGCAAAAAGTTGAAAACATTGTTTATGGGATCATTGATTCACCGATAAGTTCAGCTCGTTATAGTACGCAATTTGAAAAGGCCATAAAGGAAAAGTTGTCGTCTACGATGTATCAACCTAGCCCCAAAGAAAAATATCGCTCTAAAGTAGAATCGTCAGATGAGAGTGATGTTCAAGTTATAAGTTTTAGGGAGAAGACAATAGAAATTGGCAGCAGCAGTGATGAAAGTAACCAAGAGAATAATATTCCAATTTCAAATACACCTAACTACAAAAAAGGAGATGTGGTCAGACCTAAACCATTTTTGCTACAACCAAAAATCTCTACAAAATTGGGATTGAATACAGAACGCTCAACCGTTACCAACAAAGACGCGTTAAAGGAATCGATTCTAGTATCAAAAGAGTTTTTTGATAAAGAATTGAGAAAACTAAATGAGTTAAAAATCGAGTTGCAAAGCGCAGAAAAATTACTTGAAAAAATATCCAACAGTTTGCCCGATGGGGGAMGGCAACTCTCCCTTCGAATTGATCGTCTACGAAATGATGTTCACATTAAGTCTCAATATATAAATACTCTTAAAGTGGAAGATGACTGCGTACCTATATCACCTCTTGAGCAACAAGTTCGAAACAAGGTAGATCCGTTAAGCTGGGATGATCTTTCTGCTGCTGTGAACAAAGTGAATCCAACTCACACGGGAAAACAAGGGCTAGCAACATTTAATGCTCAGCGCGAATTAACAGTTGAACGTCTTAAGGTCAGTTGTCAAAAATGTGTTAAATGCTAGAAACAACGGCTACGATTTTGTATGATGAAGTCTGTAGAACGGATATCTGAAAAAAATGCTGCAGATTTTTTATTGTCGGCTTTTAATTGCATAAGTTATTTTGCATTGAATGCACAGAGATGATATATAATTTCGCATTTATTGATTAAAATGTTTCACACACTACTGACATTTTAGGCAATATTTTAATWACATATTTCGCTCATCGTTTGAACTTATAAGATATCTTTCTTATAGGATATTCATAGTTCACTAAAAACCTGCCCAACGGAAGATGTACTTGCTGAAGACCCAGAGGGTTTACGTGTAACACTTATGAATCATCAGAAACATGCATTGGCTTGGATGAACTGGCGAGAGAATCAAAAACCACGAGGTGGTATACTTGCTGATGATATGGGGTTAGGAAAGACACTAACGATGATATCGCTAGTGCTTGCTTCGAAAAATCGCTCAGAACAAGAAGCTGGCCCTAAATCTGATGATGATGAAAGTGACAATGAAAATGAAAATGAAGGATGGATTTCAAAAGGGCGAAGGGATTGTGAGTATCTGAATTACAAATGCTTCTCCTTGTGGAATATCATATTTTTCCAGATTATCCTGGAGGAACTTTGGTAGTTTGCCCTGCGAGTTTAGTTCGTCAATGGGAGGAAGAAGTTGATAATAAAGTAAAACGCCACAAACTTACTGTTTGTGTTCATCATGGTAATAATAGGGATACAAAACCAAAACATCTACGAACATACGATATAGTTGTTACCACGTACAACATTGTGTCGCGTGAACAAAAGTCTCAAGGTGCCCTTTTTGGCATTAAGTGGCAACGGATAATACTTGACGAAGCACATGTTGTACGTAACCACAAAGCTCAAATGTCAATTTCTGTATGYGCATTACGTGGCAAATACAAATGGGCTCTTACGGGTACGCCAATTCAAAACAAGGAAACAGATGCMTATGCACTCGTTAAATTTCTGCGTTGTACCCCTTTTGACGAACTAGCTCACTGGAAGAAGTGGATTGACAACAAAAGTGCTGGAGGTCAGCAGCGCTTAAATGCATTGATGAAATCGCTTATGCTTCGTCGAACAAAAATAATGCTCCAAGAGCGTGGAGCACTACAATGTTTACCCGAAAGGCGCATCGAGCTTATTGAAGTCTGCTTGGACAAAGAAGAAATGAATGTATATCAGAAAATAATGGTTTATTCGCGTACGCTTTTTGCGCAATTCCTTCTTCAACGAGCGGAACGCAACACTGATTTTATGTACAAAGAGGATAGCAATAAACCAACTTTCATGCAAACTAAAGATCCCAACGGAGCGTATTATAAGGTACAYGAGAAATTCACAAAATTGCATCGCGGTCAGAAGGACGTCAAATCACATGAAATTCTGGTCTTGCTATTAAGGCTAAGGCAAATCTGCTGTCATCCAGGTTTAATTGATTCGGTATGAATTGCGTGTTGTTGCCATATTCGTAATGATATATGTGTCGTATATTTTAGATGCTTGACGATGCTGATAACGCTGAAAACATGGAGAGCGACAGTGATGATGAGAAACTAAAAATTGATTTGCTTGAGCAATTGAATAATTTAGCAATAAATGATAGTACAGAAAATCGGAGTATAGAAGGAGAAGAAGGTCTCAAACCAGACGAAGAGATCATTGTCAAAGCTTCAGCAAAAGTCCTGCAACGTAACAATCCAGTATTCAATTTTAAACGACCATCCTCTAAAATAAAAAAGGTTCTGAATGTTTTGAAAACGAAAGTGCTTAWTGGAAATGACAAGGCTATTGTAGTTTCACAGTGGACCAGCGTTTTGAATATACTGAAAACACATTTGGAAGAGCAGGGCTGTATAACATTATCTCTTAATGGAACCATACCAGTTAAAAACCGCCAAGAAATTGTAACGCAGTTTAATGATGCTAACAATAATAAACGAATTCTTCTACTTTCTTTAACTGCCGGTGGAGTAGGCTTAAATTTGGTCGGTGCTAACCACTTGCTAATGATCGACTTGCATTGGAACCCACAGTTGGAAGCACAAGCGCAGGACCGTATTTATCGTGTGGGTCAGAAGAAAAATGTAGTAATTTATAAATTTATGTGTAAAGATACCGTAGAAGAGCGAATAAAGGCATTGCAGGATCATAAAATGTCAATTGCTGACGGTGTGCTCACCGGCGCCCGTTCTGCTGAGGGTAGCAAACTAACAATGGAAGATCTCAGGGGTCTTTTTGGCATGTAAATAGTTACATTTTTAATTTTTTTTATAAATCTTGTATTTATTATTTTATTGTAAGTTTTTAATGCAACCCTGATAATCTATATTCGTACACATTAATCTCGAATTAAATGCGTGTTGCAATTTAGTAACCGATTAATCACTGAATTTGCATTACTTATATACATATATTTTATAGTGTAAAGCCTTAAGAAAAACATTTTTGTTACAGCAATTTAAGCATTTTCGAAGGTATTATTATATTATAATTTTTATGACATGGTAGCATCAACTATATTTATATTAAGGGATTGTCTCAGTGTGACCTTCCGAAAAATCACTGATTTTAGCGATTTTTTTTATGCTGGAATTAACTAATCACTACAAAATTATAATAATCTAAAATAAAATAATAATTTTTATGTTTATTTATTGCGTGTATAATAGTAAAATAAATAGTTGAAATTACGGTTCTGTATTCTGTACGATGTTCATAATTGCGGCCACAATTTTGGTCTAAACAATTTTAATCTGTACGAAAATCGCTATCGCGATATGGAAGGATGTGTTTTTTTTTTTTTTTTTTGAAATTTGACAAAATGGCCTTGGGTTGAACAAAAAGTATCGAATTTGGCCCTTRTTTTCGACAACTTCTCTTAAAAAATATGAAGGTTTAAACAAAAAGCTTCCTGTTCTCTCCAGATATCTTGTTGGAACTAGATATCTTGTAAACTCGTACTTTGAGAGTGAAAMCCGTTTTGAAAAACACCATTCTAAGAAAAACGCATTTAAAGATTGGAGTCGCTATATTCCCCAATTTCACACTGAGAAGATCCTTTAAAAAATGATAACTTACTGATTTTATAGTTACATAATAAAATGTTTATAACTGTTTTTGATCATATCATTTCATATTCGAAAAGATTTTTGAAATATATTCTAGTAATTCATGAAAACGGCCGAATCTCGTTGGCAGATGCAGCAATTTCGCTTAAGTACTTAAAACTTAAACTAGCAGAAACAGAAAAAATAACAAGAAAAAAACGTTAACTTCGGTTGCACCGAAGCTAATATACCCTCCACAGGTGCATTACTTTTAGTAACTACAAGTTCAGTTTGTATGGAAGCTAAATATTATAGTAATCCGATCTGAACAAATTTTTTGGAAATTATATTGTTACTTTAAGCAGTAATCCATGTYGAATTTCATGAAGCTACATTGTCAAATTTGAAAGTTTTCCATACAAGCCYTTGATTCCGATCGTTCGGTTTGTATGGCAGYTATATGTTATAGTGGTCCGATATCGGCGGTTCCGACAAATGAGCAGCTTCTTGAAGAGGAATAGACAGGCGGACATGGCTAAATCGACTCAGCTCAACATACTGATCATTTATATATATACTTTAAATGGTCTCCGAAGCTTCCTTCTGGGTGTTACAAACTTCGTGACAAACTTAATATATCCTGTTCAGAGTATAAAAAGGCGGTACGAGATCTTCCACTAGATCTAAATTAATTCTACAATTTTTTTACGGAAAATTGCACTATGCTGAAGAAAAGTTTCGTTTTATTTCATAACTCCCATATTAACCAAAAACATACATTTTCTGTTCTCAGTTTCGAATACTATCGAAGTTCATATTCATTTCAGACTCGTGCTGGTCATTGAGTCCAACTCGGCGCGAGGGAATTTTTCTGTCGAGTAGGTGCAATACATGTAATGGATAGAGCCATCTTAAGACCTGCTTAGGGATTAAAACAGATCGGGAGTGGACCACAAATGCTGACAACGAGCTTCTGCGCCATTTGCCTTTATGGCTGCGCAATCTGAAACAAGTTCGCACAGTGACCCACCACTTCAACCGAGTCCCCACGACAGTCGGGGCTTCTTAAGGGGTTAGGTGGGTGTCGGAGGTACAAAGAAAAGGTATTTTTACGATTTTTTTTAATACAAGCAATCATATATTTGAAAAATATAATATGTTATATCAAAGGTATATATTCGAACAACATCTCCTGAAATTCCGATACAAAAATGTTGAAAATTCCGCCGTTGAGACCGCATTTCCCTGGGTGTCTCAAAAATGTGCTCTCGCCGTGGACAGCATAACTTATTATTGGTTCATATAAAATCAAAAAAAACTAAGCATATTCTGTTAGTACATATHTAAATCTCGTTTTTGAACGTAGGAAATAAAAAAATATTAAAATTGTCMTTTTCTCGGACTTTGAACAAAAAATCTAATTTTTGGTAAAATTTCCGGAATTGTTTTGTCMGAAAAATAAGTTGTAATGAAACAAGAAAAATCCTCCGTTCAATAACTAGATAATATTATTTCAAAAACGTGTACACAATACGAGCTAAATCGATCGATAACTTTTCGAGAAATCGTGTTCACCGACTTCAAAAACACAGTTTCGAGAAAAACACGTTTAAAGACAGGGAACTTAGCGCAGCTAGAATTGAGTGCACAAGTTCTCAAGGCTGTATCTCCGAAATTATTACTCAGATCAACTTTAAAATTTAGGACTATATTCTAGAGGTATTGTAGAATGTAATAAAGCAAAAAAAAAAGAATAGATTTTTGGAAATTTTCAAACCCACCTAACTCCTTAACCGGAACGGACCCGGATTTTTATCCGGCCAAGGACTGTCAACTCAGCAGAATTCTTCCGCTACAACAACAACATTGCCGAACAAAGTAMCCCTACTCTTATTCTGTTCTGAACCTTCGTCCCGTTTTAACCTTCGTGCGAGAACCACTCAGAAACTCCAACTTCGCAAAGGACTATAAATCCTACGCAGAACCTTTCAGATGTTGTCGTCCATGCTTCTGCATCAAATAGTAGGACGGCAATAATGAGTGACAAATAGGTTTTGGTCTTTGTTCGTCGAGAGAGCACGTTGCTTCTCAATTGCCTACTCAGCCCGAAGTAGCACCTGTTGGCAAGAGTTATCCTGCGTTGGATTTCTAGGCTGACATTGTTGGTGGTGTTTATACTGGTTCCAATATAGACGAAATTATCTACGACTTCGAAGTTATGACTGTCAATGGTGAAGTGGGAGCCAGTCGCGAGTGCGATGACCGTTTGTTTGATGACAGAAGATATTTCTTCATGCCCTCGTTTATATCCAGACCCATTTGCTTCGCGTCTTGGAGAAAACCGAACTAACGGCGCGGTTGTTGAGGTCAATGATATCGATGTCCTCGACGTACGCCAGCAGCTGTATACTCTTATAGAAGATGGTACAATCTCTATTTAGTTCTGTCGCTGGAATTATTTTCTCCAGGAGTAGATTGAAGAAGTCGCACGATAGGGAATGATTTTGTCTGAAATTTTGTTTGGTATCGATCAGTTTATACAGCCGTTTATGTGTTTTGGGGAGGATGGAGTCATGTGTAGAAG
>NW_017534504.1:13379-30996 GCF_001853355.1 Bactrocera latifrons
CCACCATGTCAAAATCGTGCTTGGCGACTTTAACGCCAGGGTGGGCAAAGAAGGTATCTTTGGCACTACGGTCGGTAAATTTAGTCTCCACAACAAAACATCCCCAAATTGGTTGAGGCTGATCGACTTCGCCGGGGCCCGAAATATATATCAAGCTACCTGGCTGTCTCCGGATCGAAAAGCCACCAACCAAATCGATCATGTTGTGAAAGACGGAAGACATGTCTCCAGTGTTCTAGACGTACGCACGCTCCGAGGTCGTAATATCGACTCACCAATCGCTGCAATCACTACAGACAGCCGAACGATTTTCTACTCAGCTTGCATTCCTGCTCTCTAAGAGCACTCCGGCTGAGCTATTCAAACACGGCGGCCAAGAATTGATAAGGAGCATGCATCAGCTTCTTTGTAAAATATGGTCGGACGATTAGAATTTAACCCTAGACGGTCATCCTTCGTCAAAATGACTATGAACTATTTTGTTTTCACTGTAAATATGTTTTTAATTGTTCGTGTTGATCTCCGCTTTCGTACAGCGATAGTCGGTTGTTTACTCTCTTTGAMTGCACACATACAGAGGAGCACGCAAATCGTAATTAGATGTTTTTTTCGGTTATGTGTATGAAGGATGACGTTTATGTAGCTTTCAGGTTTTTGTGGTATTATTTTCTTGATCGATTAGAGGTTTATTTCGTTTGCCATGACTACTAAGCTACCGTTAAATGATGAGGAAATCGAGAAGTTTCTCTCCTTAATCGATGACGATGAGTTGGAAAGCGAAACTAGTGAATGAAGTGGATCAAGAYGAATGCACTCAAAATACAATCTCGTCAGGTGAAGAAACTAGTGTGGATCAATGCKATTATGCTCATAATTCAAGCTGTTGAGATCAAGAAACCGAGGTGGATGMAGACGACGTTCCCTATAATATTTTAAAATCAAATTCTAATATTATATCATGCTCTAAAGTAATACTGCGTGGCAAAACGGCCATAAATGGTCATCGGTAAAAGGTAAAACACATCGATATGGTTTGAACATCATACATCAAAATCGAGGTCCGGTGCGTGAATGGAAAAACATAACTGACCCACTAGAATGTTTCCAAATGTTTATCACAAAGGATATTATTAGCGAAATCGTGCAGTGGACAAACCAAGAAATAATTCAACGGCAATCAACCGTGATTGAAGATACAGATATGACACAAAGACGGATCACTTCTGAAACGGAAATAAACGCTCTTTTAGGAGCACTAGTAATGAGGGCTATTAGAAAGGATCAGCATTTATCTGCTGATGAATTATTCGATCGGTCATACAGTGGAACCCAGTACATAAGCGTAACCACAAAAGCAAGATTCAAATTCCTAATGGCTTGCTTACGGTTCGATGATAAGTCTGTACGCATTCAACTAGTAAAGGACAAATTCGTTCCTATAAGGAAAATATGGGAAATGTTTGTCCAAAAGTGCAGTATAATCCTGGTCCATACCTAACAATTGATGAGCAGCTACTGGCATTTAGAGGTAAATGCCGTTTCCGTATGTACATACCAAATAAGCCAGCCAAATATGGCATTAAAATTATAATGATGTGTGATGGTGGAACTAATTACATGGTGAATGCAATGCCGTATTTAGGTAAGGGATCCAATACCACAAAACTGCCTCTTGGAGAGTTCTACGTTAGACAAACAAAGCGGAAATGCCTTCTGAATTAAAAAACAAAAAGGGACGTAAATGCGGAACGTCAATGTTTTGCTACGACAAAAATTTAACTCTATTATCATATAAACCAAAACCTAGCAAAATAGTATATCTTCTGTCATCTTGCAATAAAATTTCAAATAAGCCAACCATGGTTGAGTTTTACAACGGAACCAAAGGGGGAGTAGATACCCTGGATCAGATGTGCAGCGTAATGAGTTGTTCAAGAAAAATGAACAGGTGGCCATTGTGCCAATTTTTTGGTATGCTGAACATTTCTTTTATAAATTCGTATGTTATTTACACACACAATATATTTAAAGTTGGACAAGAGGCTTTAAAACGGGTAGATTTTATGAAAAAGCTTTTAACTAGTCTTATAGATAGTCACTTATATGCCAACAATTACCACTACGGTAAGAAATGATATAATAAATTTACGACCCGACCCGACAGAAAATATGATACGGGCATCAGAAGCTAAGAAATGGAAGATTTGTGYCAAGTGTCCTTCTTCCAAACGAAGAATGACGAAGGTGGTATGCGCAAAGTRCCATAAACACCTATGTGGAGAACATAAAGTTGATGTTTGTGCCTCCTGTCTTATYTGATTTTTGAACTTCGAAAGCTAATTTTTATATTTAAGTTTAATTATTTAGTTTTAAKAAACTCAAAGACTTGTATCAGAATTCCTGCCACAAATTGTGATTTTTTATTTTTAAAAGGTAATGCCTTAAAGTTGAAGCCAATTGATAGAATACTGTGAATTATTAATTTTAAGTTAATAAGTTTTCCTTTTTATTTTTGACTTGTAATTATTAATATTGAAATAAAAAAATAAAAAATAAAACGCGTTCATTATTTCGACTCACACCCTACTGAAAATGGATTTGAAATAAGTCGTCGTCATATTGACGAAGGATGACGTTAATGTACAAAAAAAAAGGATGACCGTCCAGGGTTAAGCAGGAATAAAGGGATGTTCAACTTATTCCAGTGTGAGAGCATCTCAAAATTTGCGTTTTTTATAACATTTTAAATTATGGCCAGACTGGGCAAAATAATAATATTTGGGCATTTAAATTAAAACACCCAACATTTAGTACGAATAAAAATTACTATATAGTGGTTATTTATTATATGGAGAAATAATTTAAATTTTTTTAAAGTATATTAGATCAACTGACTTTTGACCTTTCAATGCCCAATAAAAGGATTTAAGGTTGTTAGCTCTCAATCATTAAATGTTTTTAATCGTTTTCCATTGAAAATAATACTATGATGCTTCGAGTTACAAAACCTTTCATCAAATACATTTAATTTTCACAATTATTTAATTTTCATTGTTTTAGATTATTTATAAGTGGTATTGAACGATGCAACAACCCCTCCGTTTACATATTTTTTTGCTAAGATTTCAATATGGCCATCGCTCGTTTCCAATTGTTAAACGTCAAAACCTCCTGAACTCGATCAACTGTCAAAGTTTAGGTGGTTTTGACGTTTAGCAATTCCAGTGAGAGAGGAGTTAAATATCTCATTATCTCTGATTTAAGTGTGCTCTGCCCAATCCACAAAAAGGGAGATCCCACAATCTGCGCCAACTACCGTGTGATAAGCCTCCTCAACATCGCGTTTAAGGTTCTGTCGAGCGTATTGTGTGAAAAATTAAAGCCCACAATCAACAAACTTAAAAGGAGCTGCTTTTATGCGACACTAAAAGCTCCGTCAGAATCGGGAAGGACCTCTCTGAGCCGTTCGATATCAAACGAGGTTTCAGACAAGGCGACTCCCTATTGCGCGACTTTTTCAACGTGCTGCTGGAGAAAATAATTCGAGCTRCAGAACTTAATCGAGCAGGTACAATCTTTTATAAGAGTGTACAGCTGCTGGCGTATGCCAACACCCACGCTGTTAGTTCTACTTTCTTCAGGCTGGACAAGGAAGCAAAGCAAATGGGTCTGGCAGTAAACGAGGGCAAGACGAAATATCTCCTGTCATCAAACAAACAGTCGTCGCACTCGCGACTTGGCTCTCAAGTCATTGTTGACAGTCATAACTTTGCAGTCGTCGATAATTTCGTCTATATTTGAACAATGTCAGCCTGGAAATCCAAAGCAGGAGAACTCTGGTCAACAGGTGCTCCTTCGGACTGAGTAGGCAATTGAAAGTAAAGTCCTCTACAAAACTCGACTCAACTGAGTTTCTGCGAAAGATTTATGGTCCTTTGCGCGTTGGCCACGGAGAGTATAGCATTCGATGGAAAGATGAGGTGTATGATATATATGACGACATTGACATAGTTCAGCAAATTAAAAGACAGCGGCTACACTGGATAGGTTATGTTGCCCGAATGGACGAAAACCCTCCAGCTCTGAAAGTATTCGACGCTGTACACGCCGGGGGAAGCAGAGGAAGAGGAAGACCTCCACTCCGTTGGAAGGACCAGTTGGAGAAGGACCTGGCTCCGCATAGAATATCCCATTGGCGCCACGTAGCGAAAGGAAGAAACGACTGGCGCGCTGTTGTTAACTCGGCTATAACTGCGCAAGCGGTGTCTACGCCAATTAAGAAGAAGAAGATAAGTTTTGCTTATATACCAAATTCAGATAGAGCGTCATTTTCATGCTGTCAAAAGCAGGTTTGAAATCGACGAAGAGGTGGTGCGTGTGAAAATTCTCTTTTCACCGGTCCAAGATTTTGCGTATAGTGGATAGCTGGTCAATTGTTGATTTTCCAGGTCTAAAGCCACACTGATAAGATCCAATCAGTTTTTTGGCGGTGTTCTTGTTCTTTAAGTTTTTACACAATACGCTCGATAGAACATTATATGCAGTGTTGAGGAGGTTTATCCCACGGTAGTTGGCGCAGATTGTGGGGGTCTCCCTTTTTGTGGATTGGGCAGAACACACTGAAATTGCTATCGTTGGGCATCCTTTAGTCCGACCATAGTTTGCAAAGAAGCTGATGCATGCTTCCTTATCAGTTCTTCGCCGCCGTGTTTTAATATCTCGGCCGGCACTCCCTCGGCCCCCGTCGCTTTGTTGTTCTTCAGACGGGTAATTGCTATTCCAACTTCTTCATGGTCGTGCAATGGAACGTCTGCTCCATCGATTAGGGAATCGGGTCCAACATCTTCTGGTGTTATTCTTTACGTATTCACGCATTTCGGTCTTTTTTTTTTGCCATCCATGTGTTTGTTGACGTGCTTTTTTTGCTGCACGGAGGCGGGCGCGTATCTCCGCTGCAACAAGATTGCGATATGAGTAAATGATAGGACCTCGGAGGGTACGCACATCTAAAACACTGGGGACGCGTCTGGTGTCTTTCACAAATTTTGTATTTTTACCCAAATTTCGTATGCGGGATCATTGCGAATGTTGGAAAAGGCTTACGGTGATTCAGTTTTATCAAAAACACAAGCCTACGGGTCGCACAATTGAAGGCTTTGACGGTCATAAGATCGTTGAAGATTTGCCCATGATGAAATATAATATAATAAAAAGTTAAGGATATGGTGTTTGMAAATCGTCAAGCAAGTGTTGGAGAAGAGATAAAACAAAATTGGCGGAAGGAGCTGAAGGGTATCCCAAAAATTATCATAAATGTATTACATCTGGTAGGGATTACTTCACAGGCGGTGCAGTAGAAAATTACATTTTTTTCTCCCTGTTTTTATTATTTTACTTTTTTTCAAACTTACGTAGATTGCTGTGTCTAAAGTTGCCTAAAATTTCATTTATTAAAAAAGTTAAAAGAAAAGTTAATTGTTAGACATCGTAAACAATTAATCAACAAGCTTGGGCCAAAATAAAAAACTCACCGATTTGTACATTTTAGACCCAGTACTTAGTTGAAAATTCTCAAATTTTTAAATGTTGCCGCCAGTGGATTCCAATAAATTTCGTTCGGAACTAATTAAAATCATAATACTATACAAGGTGCGTTCGATTGTAGATAGGAATTGAAAAAAAGAGAACAAATGGTTCCTTCTGCTTCAATACAGCTTTTTGCACGGTCCAAAAGCATGTCGACCGAGTGTTTTAGCTCGTTGGCCGGTATGACTGTCAGTATGCCGGTGCAAGCCTTTTGAATGGCCTCTACGTCTGCATAACGCTTTCGTTATGACCCGATCTGTAAAATATGTTGAACAATCATCAAAAATATGCTTCCAAATGTTATAGTCCAGTTTCGACAATTTTTGGGCGTGAGATGAAACACCTTGAAACCACTACTTGCGCAAAGATTCATTCTGATAATTTCATTGATATTTGATTTGTATACTATAAAGTGAATGATGGAATTTAACAGTTGGTGGGTATATGGGAGATAAGCGCTTTCGCCTAGTGTACAAATTTTATACGTGCTCCTATAAAGCCTTTCCACACCATCTTGTTTGTGAAATGCTGGTGCCTTTATTCATTGAGCTGGTTCGGACCACCTGCAATACCAACCTACTTGGGAGGCAGGGAGCACGTGCACAAAGGTTCATCAATATATCTTAGTTTGCAGATCTTCTTCTCCTAACGAAAAAGTCAAAAATCCACGTTTCTCTAATCGGTTTGAATTTTTTCAATTTATTCGCTTTTTGAACAATAAAATTCTTTAATAGCAGCAATTATGCATTTCTTTATTTGCTATCCACTTTACTKCAATAGGTTTTATCATAATTCACAGTTAAATTATCAACTAGAATAAATAACTAGTTCTGAAACTAATCTATTAAACATAGGATTTTTCCATTTGATATTTTCTCATTTCATAGCTTGTTTTCCTATATACATACATATGTTAAATATTTTATTTATGATTTTGATTATTAACGGATGTATTCAATTAATTAAGCTTCCTTTACATTTTTGAAATATATTAATAACGTTTTACTACAAATTCGACTTTAATAAATACGTTCTTACATACACGCAATATATTTATGTTTAAAATGTTACAGCTGTTGAGAAATGCAAACTGTTTCCGTTACATGCATAATATTGTATTTATCATATCTTTGTGATTCATATATTTATATTTGTGCATACTATGTGTAATTTGTTTGATGTAATGAGATCTATGTTCACTTTTTCTTGTGCCTATATCCTAGGCTTCCGGGACATTTCAGTAGATTTTACAAAGAGTTAGTAAACAATATTTCTAAGTAACTATAAAGATGCATCTAACTTCTTAATACATATGTATTGGTAGATGTATATCAATTATATACAAATGAAATCCTTATATCCGCAAATTTCCAGTAAATTTCCGTTAAAATTATTGATACTTTCCAAGTGATAGTTCCACTACATATGCAAACATTTATCTGAATAACAATTAAGTAGATTGGCTTCGGTACTAATGGCTTAGTCATCCCTGGAAAAAAGAAATCGATTTGTTTCAATTAATATCGGTTTTAAATAATATTTAAGCGATTTATATAGGAAAATATTTAAGTGTGTACAGTAATATATAATTTAACACTTAACTTAGAGTGAACAAAAATTATGTGGGTTTAGAGTCAGTCTTTTTATTCTTACGCACGAGTTTTAGAATCTTCGAACATCTAAAAAAATGTGATTCCGAGAATTAGTCTAGTATTCACTCAAATAAAAAACTCGAAGTTTGCTTCCTTTTTCTCACTTTACTCACCACCTAAGCGTACATAAGCATTTTGAAAATTAATTAAATGCCGGTMCCATGTATGTATGTTTAAGCATTCTGAATTGCAAATTATTTACTAAAAAATAAAAGTAGAAAAAGCTGAAATAAGAAATGAGTAACAGCTTTTCAAAAAAATATATACAWTCGTGGCATAGTSAAGAAGGAAGTGTTGAGTTATTTCCACCTAATCAAGTGGCATCTGGTAAGATTCCCAACTTTACAGAATGGGCGCCAATATGGCAAGGGCGTGTTAAAAGCCCCACAACTAGCTGGCAGGCAAAGGGATCACTAGATCTCCTGCGCAAGTATCGATGGTGGCCCAGTAGAAAAACACAAGAGGATACGGGAGCACCATTTTACCGATAGGGGTTCTAAGGTGCCCTTCCTTGCTAGAGTATCACCTTTACAATTTCCGATTACGATGCGCTGTGGCCTGGCACCCTTACCAGTCTTATCACAAAGCCACCCGAGTTCAAGGATGCAAAATAACGTAACATAACWTTTCATGAGTTTACAGGCGAAGGAAAAACGATATATCTAATAAATATATAGAAAACACTCATATTGAAACAAAATAGGAGTTTTGGTTCTAAAATGGTTATGTRTTGGTTTTATCTTAAAGTGGAAGCTGAAAAGTTTAACTATTTTGGAACTATCCACTTTCAAATTGACATTGACATATTCTCGCCTTATTTAGCTGCCATAGAGTTTTTTTTGTTATATATTTATTTATTTAAAAAATTAACGCCAATCGGCAATATACAACAGTTACTTTTTTAAGTAAAAGAAAAAAGAGAAAAAATATAATAATAAGGGCAATTGTATTACAGTGATCAAATTAATGGTATGGAAGGAGTTTGTCCTTTATATTATTAATGATGAACTGATTAAGCCTCCATAGAAATCGATGTTCTGGTGAAGAGAATTTACATGGTTAGCAATCCTGTTGTGAGGTCCATGGAAGATGTAGTTTTTCTGTGTCTTTGTTGTTTTAAGTTTCCGTGATTGTCTCAGCGAGAATGCCGTAKGAGCAAACTCAAAACTACCAAGAATCTCTGGGGCATCAAKTAGGTTGTTAGCAACCTTAAAGTAAAAGACTAGGTCAGCGACTTGACGACGTGTAGCTAGGCTGTTGATTTTATAGCGTGAACGAATATCATCAGTGGAGAGTATCTGCGACCTCAAGGTTGTATGAAAGGATAGAGACTTACAGAATTTATTTTGGACCTTCTCCAGTCTGTTGATCGAGACATCCGTGTGAGGAGACCAGACTACAGTGACGTACTCAAGTATGGGTAGAACCAGTTGGCGATATAGACATATCAATGTGTAGGGATTGCGAAACTCTTTGCCTGTTCTCGTAATTAATCCAAGAMCCTTGAAAGCTTGGAGTGTGATCTTTTCTATATGCATCGAGTAAGTGAGTTTGTTGTCTATGATGATGCCCAGGTCTTTGATGTCGGGAACTTCTTGCAGGTTGTGACCGTTTAGTTTATAACTGGTGGCAATATTGCTGTGAGAGCGCGAGTACGAGACCGCGCATTTATTTGCGTTAAGGTCAMGTTTGTTATTAGTACACCAGGCCRTGAGTTTGTCAATGTCATCTTGAAAAAGCTCGACATCTAGCTCATTTTTGATGGTTATGTAGATCTTGAGGTCATCTGCGTGGAGCAGGTATTCCGACAGGAGATTTTTGCATATATCATTGACAAAGATGTTGAAAAGCAGAGGTCMTAAGTGGGATCCCTGTGGCACTCCAGATGTAACCTYATATTCCTTAGACAAATATCCATCAACTCTAACTTGCAGGGATYTGTTTACCAGGTAGGAATATAACCAATCCAAGGCATTGCCGTCGACTACGTAGACTTGAAGCTKAGAAACAAGAATTCTGTGATTTACACGATCAAAAGCTTTGCTAAAGTCAGTATAYATGGAGTGAACCTTGAGACCATCATTCAAAGTGTTGAGWAGGAAATWAGTRTAAGAGAAAAGATTGGACGTGGTTGATCTGCCACCTGTAAATCCATGCTGTCTTGTCATGATGATATCTTTAAAGGCAGCAGTAAGTTGAGTGAGGACCAGCTTTTCAAATAGTTTTGCCAACGCTGATTGAATACATATAGGCCTGTAGTTGGAAACATYAGTTCTCTGGCCACTTTTGAAGATTGGACTGACATACGACAGCTTCCATGCGCTAGGGAGGGTGCCAAGCTGCAAAGATCTATTGAATAAGTGAGTGATAGGCTCATAGAGCACAGTAGCGCAGTTTCTAAGAAAAACATTTGGTATACCGTCAGGTCCAGCACCTTTGTTAGGGTTCAGCTTGAGTAGTTGTTCGAGAACATCTTCACATTTGATTTCCAAATTATCGAGGTTGGCTTTTGGGCCATTAATCACTGTATTTTTGTAAATTCAATCATTATTGTTATCATCAGTGAATGTTGTTTTGAAGTATGAAGCAAGCAGGTTACTGATTAGGGTAATTAGGGTAATTAYTGACATARTTCTTATGTACAGGCACATATAGGGTAATGCCTTCCTCTAGCTTGTTGTAAAGCCAATCAATTTTATTGTCGATAGTGTCTGTTTCATACATTTCTACCCAGTTAACCTGGTGATAAAAAACGTTGAGATTATGACAATCGGCTTTCTTAAARGAKTATGTAGTTGAACTCGGTGATGTAAGATTAGGTYGAAAATTGAGACTGATAGAGAGAGCCGGATGATATTTKTCCTCTTCAACAAATGRTAGGGTTTTATCAACACTATTTTCAATATTACTGTAACAGAGATCAAGAAAAGTGTTATCACAGTTGCTTGTGTTGTTTAATTGAGTGCAATGAAGTAAAGCTAAACCATCTTGGAGGATGCTTTCAAGGTCCGCACGGGGGACACTACTAGGCAARTTGAAGTCGCCTACAAGTAATAGTTTAGCATTTTTAAATTTATCATTTATAAAAGAGAGCAAAGTGAGTGATTAGTATAGGAATCAAAGTTTGAGAAAGGGAGCATGTAGACACAGCCAACAATGATATCATGGGAAGTGCCTTTTACGTTGACGAAGACGAGCTCAAGGTTATGTCGATCAATTTGAATTAGTTCAGCTTGAAGGTGGCGTTTCACTGCGATGAATATTCCACCACCTCGTTCTAGACCGGACAAAACTGGATCCCTATCGTGCCTAAAAATTGTGTAAGTGCTGYCGATTAGTTCGCCGTCGTGAATCGATGGGTGTAACCATGATTCAGTAATACAAATGAGGTCGATATTACTGACGGCAGTTGCTGTGAAAAATTTATTTAGTTTTGTTCGGAGCCCCGCGTGTTTTGATAATACACTTGAAGAGATTCGGGTTTCTTYCTTTTCASTGAGCGRGCGAAAATTTTTGTTAACTATCTGCGGTATGCCATGGATATACTTGATGGTATTACTTGTGTCACCATTYTTGTTGAGAGTGTTTAATTCAGAGCGTAAATCATTAAGGTGAGTCTGTTGTGCAGGGGTTAGGTCTGGTTTGAATCTAACYTGAGAGCTCTCACTCTGCTGTAGTTTAAAGATTTCTCTGGCATCAGCAACTGACTGGGTCTCTAAAAGCAGAGGACGTGTAYRGTTAGGTGTCTRACGTCCAAGTCTTMGGATTTTGAATTCAGTTAACTTAACAGATAATTCATCCGATAATACAGCTGAGAGTGATACTTTGTCATCTTCCAGTCGGTCGATGCCAGTAGCTTTGGTTGACTCTGAAATTTCAAGAGCGATGACGTTTGACTCACGCTTCTTACGATCATTAATTTCTTTTATGATGTCCTCAGGAGAAGATGGTGATAATGATGAGATTTTGTAGGAGCATAAATTCTTTTCAATAGTTGTTATACGGTCACTCAGACTCGTGSATTTTTTATCGGTGATGGCATGTTGCTTGGCGAGCGCTTTAACTTCGTTTTTTAACCCGGTGATACTTTCACTAATAGAAGATTTAAAGCTTTCAAGATTGTCATAACATTTTTTGGCAAATTYTTCAAATTGTTTATTTARGACTTTTTCAAGTCTATCAACATTGTCATTCTAACTTTCATCCTCYGAGTCATCAGAATGTCTTAYACTAACCTCCAAATGATTGCATTCYAGACACCTCCATAAGATACGATTTACCTTGATATTTGTTGCTATTGCGTCAAATTCAGCATTACTGAGGTTCAGACAWCTGGAATGAAATCACTTCTGGCACAGAGAGCATCTCAATCCTTTRGTGTTTTTTTKTCACGTTTTCAGAACAGCTTCCACATGTGTTGTTTACAATTAGCTTTTTAGGTGGCATGTTGATAATCAGATTGGCACATTAACAGTAGTATTAGTACCTAAAAAATGTATCTATTCGCRACACGATATTTTACTCTGTTAATTTAGTCAGAGTTAATTAATTTACAAAAATTATTTTAATTAATAATAAAATATCACGAGYGAAAAAMCCGTACATATGTCTACTTGGTAGAGTTGCCAAATATGATTTTATTTGAGAAGCTCGGAGTTTCTCATGAATATTTTTTATTAAATACTTGAGGCAAAAATTGTGAGTTTCCTAATAAAGTTATAAGTACTATAAGTGGTCGTAAATCTTTCATGAAGCCATATCCAAATTGTTTATATAAGAATAAGACTACAATAGGAAAAATCTGAAATAAAAGTTTTATGTTTGAAATGAGTTGTGGCGAAGCAGCTTTGCCAGTGCCAGCGCCCTTTGTTGGTAAATCGCAGTTAGATTTGTTAAGTAGATGTGGAATTGTATATTTTAATAATGCGTGTCCACTAAAAATGGCAACACACAAAAGTTTTATGATGCCAGGCAGCATCGCCGTGCTTAGCAGCGTACACTCTCATACRAGTAGCTACATACATATGTATGTACATATATGTGTATGTGTAATTGCCTCCTATATGGTATCTTATTAAATACCTTGGTGCAGGGTGAAAAAAAAACTGGTAAACAGTTGAGTCTGTTTGTAAGTTCGAAATGAGAGCAAGTTTATAACATACATAAACAGTAGAGTCCATAGTGCATGCACAATATTTTCATTTCGAAATTACTTTTTAATGAGCGAATGCAAAAAAGTATGCCATAAGTTGATGTTCTACATATATGTTAGTATGAATATGTTCAACAAATCTTTAATATTAAAATAAGATGACACATGGTAATGTGCCTAAACATATGAATATACATTTGTGAATATTACACAGTAGCAACAACYCATTACGAAACAGAATTTGTTTAGAAAAACGTCTGTCTACTGCTTCATTGGCAATACTAAAATACAAAAAATTTCTCACAAGAACTTGATTTTGATCGGTCAGTTTGTATTGCAAGTATAGTATGTTGCAGCAACCTGAGTTGAACAGTTACACCTTTGCTTTAAACAATAATCTGTGCTACATTTAGTAAAGAGATCTCGTCAGATTAAAAACTTTTCCATACGGGTAGTTGATTCCAATCTTTCAGTTTATATGCCAGCTATATGCTTAGGGGTCTGATATCGGCGGTTCCGAAAAACGAGCAACTTTTTGGGAAGAAAAGGACGTGTGCATCAGATCTATATCTTAAAAACTGAGGCACTAGTCAGCTCGTCCTACCGATCCCCGATGTTTCCTCCTGGATGCTACAAATATAGTGAAAAACTTAATATACCCTGTTAAGGCTATAAAAATGTTGCATCGTAATTGAAAAGAGTGAGGTAAATGATGAATGCAAGAAAGTTAATTTGAAATAATATGCGTATAAATGTAAGATGTGACAACAGATTTTTTCATATTATCCGAAAACAAAATCCTGGACAACAAAATTACCAGTCACATTTACGGAAAATAACGTTTGAGAAGCTTTTTTTTGTCTTAGAAGGTACAGCACCTTAAAACACTTGGCTTGAAAGGTAACTTCGAAATCAAAGAATTTGCGGAAAAATTTATTACTCTTCCATCCATAACCATCCCATCACCGAAAAGAGCTGTTAGAAATATGTATAACAAAAGTTGGCAAATAACTAACGACGAATAGCTTGATATTGTTTTGGTTATGAAATTTATTATGAATTCTTTGTTTAATTTTTGTATACTCGAGGCATATATTTGCAATAACGCCAAAATTATCAAGATCTACTTTGCTAGTCCAATAATCGAAAACTATTAAATGGTCACTATTAATATATGATAATAATACTATTAAGTATTTTATTTGTCATGGAGCATTCATTAAAGCGAAACACCGCCAATTTCATGACCAATACGGTCGGTTATAACGACTCTTTAATCTGTAATACAACTTTAATGGCTTCAGAACAACTTTTGAATGCTGTGGTTAGCCGTATACGCCGTGCTCCTTATACAAAACTACAACAACAATATTATGARGTTGACTTTGTCGATTTTGCAAAATCCTTTAATACAAAAGTAATTACCCCAGCAGATTACGCTCATAGTTTTTTTAGGCAAAGCTCTTTCTTGATGGTTTSTTCAGTTTTGTAGAATTGTTTCCTTGGATGCGTCTGGTTTTTTTCTTCACCTACCRACAATACTTTTTTATTCCCCATAAAATGTGTTTTTTGTATTTATTGTATTTTTTCTTTATTTCCACTTCAGTTTTAATGGTCTATTTCGGCAAATGCATAATCAAAGCGCATCCACCACTTCTGCGCTCTGGCGAAATCGCAATCGCTGCTACACTTGGCCACACCGCGCATGTTCACACAGGCGCAGATTCGAAAAAGGCTCTAATTTTATAGCTTTCGCTTTTGTTCGGTGTCTGACAATCTTYTAACCCATCCTGCAACCACCCGAAATTTGAGTTATTTTCTTCGTAAAGGTATGAATCTTCGCCGTGCGCTTGCCACAAAATCTACAGTGAAATATTATGCATAAATGTCAAAACTCTCGCCAAATACTGAATTGTTTTGAGTGCGTTTTTATGATCTCGAAATGTATTCCGAAGTAATATTAGATTGAAGCATTGGGTAAGTGTGTGTGCCTACGTGCGGTATGTTATGCTGTTTMAAGAAGTTTGCTTGTATATATACATATGTATGTATGTAGTTTATTACAAATTATTCAGAGGAATTAGAAATTATTGTACGCTTATAATTTCAGACTAATACATACATACATTCCTATTTTGCGATTATACAAATGTGCATTAAGGTTGCCATTCTGTTGCGCCAAATACTGAAAATTTCCGAAAACATGTTCAATGCGTATTTTTTAACAAATATTAAATTTATACCTTCCTTATCCTTCCAGGTATGAGCGCCGAAGGTTGTTGCGGATGTACGGTTGCACCGAAGCTATAATACCTTTCACGAATTCAAAATATTCCTTACACTTGATTTCGATSGATCAGTTTATATGGCTGCTATATGGGTCTGACCTGAACAATTTCTTCGTTTCAACATTGATTAGACCATAATCATTGCCAAATGTCTTGAAGATACTTGTGTATTGTTAAATTAAAAATCCAGACTTATTGGTCCGAAAAATTGTAGCAGCTTCTAGGGGGATAAAGACGTGTTCAAAATTTCAAATCGGTATCTCGAAAGCTGCCTGTCCTTCTGACTTATGTACAGACTGATAGGCRGAAGAAGATGCCTAAATCGACTTAGTTCGTCATGATGATCATTGATGTATAAATACTGTACAGGGTCTCCGATGTTTTCTCCCTGGTGTTAAAAACTTCGTGGTAAACTTAATATACCCGGTTATGGGTTAAGTTATATATCCAAATTACTTTGAGCTTGTTTAGATTCGTGTGGATTACATACCACTAACCTAATCCAAACCTTGTATGAATTGGGAAAAACATTTATTTTTCCAACATTAGTAAACCTATTTCGGATGTGCGATTTTAACAAATTAGTTCTCCGGTTATTTGTGATCAATCGTTAATCACTACAGTTAATATAGTAGAAGACTCACCCTAGCCACCCTGCGTTTTACATAAAATTAAGAAATCTTTCACCTGAAAAGCGATTCAACTATATGTATATTTGAGAAGTTTGAATCATAAAATCAGTGCATCAGTGCATRTACATACATACTATATATGTTATATTTAAGCCAAAAAAATACCAAATCAGAAGGCTTCGGCTGTCTAACGCCCATCCTCAATGGGGTGGTCAAGCTCGTATCAAAGCTTTTTAAATAAACGACCTGGAATTACGGTCACATAAAAATTATTTTTATAGCTTCAGCTGGCACATTCGTTGTGGAACCGAAGGCACTTGCTTATTTGCTAAATGCTTCAGCAGAAAGAATTAGTGTCTGCCATTTTGAGAATTTATTTTATCAGCAATAAACGACAGTAGATGCATTGGCGTTTTCGTATATATTTTCAATTTTATGGTTTTTACCACTGACAGTTTATTTTAAATCGAGTTGAGATTAAGGGATTTCAATAGTCAAAAAAATATTGGTCTACTATTTACTTATAACCATCTTGGTTAATTCAAATTCGAAACTCCTCTTCTAGCGGTTTGTTTTAATAATAATACCCAACGATTACCCTCATCCCGCCAAACGACGCGAGAGGCGCAATCCGCGAACGAGCGGAATTAGCTGAGTCATAAGAGGCAAGAGAGTTTTAAGCATTGCGATCTTAAGCTGCTCAGCTACAGAAACAAAACTTTCAACAGCCAAAATTAAGAATTAGATTAAAGTTTATAATTTTTAAATGTTACTTGTTAAGAGTAGATAAAATAATTTTTTTAATGGTRAAGAGTGAGTCTGTTAGATCAAATGTGCTGGAATGAGAATTGAAATCGTGACAAATACGGCGGAATGGTTCGTTTAACCCGAAATTTGTTCGAGAAAATTTTAAAAGTAAAGATCTAAACTGCCTGGCAGAGCGAGCGGGAATGTTAAAATTAATATCAGATAAGAGAGATGGGCTACAGACTGACCCATTGATGAGTTTTACAAGAAATATTATACCAAGATTTCAAATTCGCTATTGAATATTTCACTATCAAAAATGTGGGGCTTTAACCAACCAAGTTTCTGTGAAATCAATGAATTTAAAATTACAATTGACGCTATTTAAATACAGATCGGAAAGTTTTGTATTAAGGCCTCTTACATTTTGATAATAAATACTCAGCGAATTATTACTAATCAGTTTATTGTATCAACTGGTTTTCTTGGAATTTTAGTGACAACTGCAGGGGGTTTAAAATGTTTAAATTCGCGACCAAAGGTCCCAGAGTGCCACAATGAGTTGTCAAGTACCAATTGAAAATTGTCAGCGGATATGTCGATCCTAAAAGATGAAATATCGCTGTCATATTTGCAAGTTTTCGGATGTCTGTATCTTCCGTTTTTAATTTCGACGAGATATAACTCTTTATGTTGCTGCTGTAGCGGCAGAATTATGCCGAGTTGACAGTCCTTGGGCGGATAAAAATCCGGGTCCATTCCGGTTACGTAAACCCGACTGTCATGGGAACGGCCTCTTAACTCTTTATGTCATCGACCGTGGTATCCGCAGCAAGTCTTGAGATAAATATTACTTTTTTACGCGGTATTACAACTAAATTTTTATTACCTGACTTACAGTTATTTTGAATACCATGCTCAGTAACAGCTTTCTCTGTATTTTAAGCAGACGAAACCTTCTCTCCTTGTGGACAAGGGGAAGAAAGWTTGATGAGGTCAATATTGGGTCGAGGTATTCTTTTTAAGGAAGAAGCAGTGGTCTCTTCATCAGACGGACGTTTACGTTTATTGTAATGTTTTGGATTCTCTTCCTGGTCATTTAGGCATTTAAATGATTGAAGCAACGTTTTATAATGCCTAAATTTATTTGTAAGGGTTTCAAGCTCAGGGCCAATATCCTTGAAATTATTGCGCGCCTGCTTAAAAACTTTAAATAAATCAATTTCAGTTGGTCTGCATTTAATGCAAAGGGGATATGGTAAAAGCAACCTTTCTTTCAATAATGTTTTTTCTCATACATTTTTATTTGAGAGTTCAGGTTTTTCATATGTCATTCATATATAATACAGTAAAGATTAAAAATTTGTTTCTCAATTTTTCTTAATTTCCGGTGGAGATATGGGTGACCGGAAGACGCCATCTTTAAAAGTGGTACCCACGATTTCTCCATTGTGGATGATCTGAAACGAACGGGATAAATTTTATTTTAGACTATCTAATGACCTTCGACTGAAACAATTCCTTGATAAATAAACAAATAGTGCAAATTTTAATTTTTTT
>NW_017534504.1:32566-48947 GCF_001853355.1 Bactrocera latifrons
GTATTGTGTGAAAGATTAAAGCCCACTGTCAACAAACTGATTGGACCTTATAAGTGCGGCTATAAATCTGGAAAATCTACAACTGACCAGATGACTGTTATTAAGTCAGCTATAATCGCGTAAGCGGTGTTACGACAGTAATGAAGAAGAAAATAAAATTGAACTAGTCACTTATCACCTTTGGCATGCCAAGGAACGATTAGGTCATATCATTTCCAATTTTTTACAAATAATAAAGCTTTGCATGAAATAGGGGAAGTGTTTTTTGCATACCTTTACTTATTTGGATTTTGCTCCCAAGAGATTGGTTGGAAAAAGATTTCATTCAAATTAGGGGGTGAAGATTGAAACAAACAGCCTTTTTGAAATTCTCAAATTTTTCACAGTATCGAAATACTAGTGGACCTTAAAATTGCTCTAGCCGGCGATTGTGTTGAAGAATATGTAGAACTACAGCACCGGTTATACGGAGCTGCTATATATATTTMTGGCCTAGGCAACACTAAGTGTTGCCAGGTGCAATCTAACATTTCCATTGGAAAATTTGACATTTTTTAGCATAACATCACTCAGAACTTTTTGTCATTTAATCGTGAATTGTTTTATTTACAGGGAATTAAAAGATTCATCTCGGCCAAGAAATGGAATTAACTCGCGATCATTTTTCACAACTTTCGACGTAGATTATCACGACAAGAGTGCATCGATGAACTAAAATCTTTGTATGGCTATGAAGCACCATCCTATAGCACTGTGAAAAACTGGTACAAAGAATTCAATCGTGGCCGACGCTCGCTCAAAGACGAATTCCGTGAAGGTCGTCCAAAAACAGCCGTTGTGCCAGGAAACATCGATGCCATACGTTAACTGATAATGCAAGACAGTCATGTAATATACCTWCAGATAGAKGCATGCCTATGCATTCCTCCAACCAGCATACATTCGATATTGCATGAACACTTGGCCGTAAAAAAGGTTTGTTCTCGTTGGATCCCGCACAATTTGACAATCRCTCAAAAAATGCTCGTGTGGATTGGTGTAAAGAAATGCTGAAAAAATACGATCGCGGTGCTTCAAAAGACGTTTATAAGATCGCCACAGGTGATGAATCATGGATCTATGCGTATGAGCCCGAAAGAAAACAGCAATCGACCGTGTGTGTCTTCCAAGACGAGCCAAATTCAACGAAAGTTGTTCGTGGAAGAAGCACTTCGAAGCAAATGGTCGCCTGTTTCTTCGGCAAAACTGGTCATGTGGCGACTGTTCCGCTTGAGCAACGTAGGACGGTCAATTCTGAGTGATCTAGATGTGTATAAGAGACAGGCACCATGACAATGCGAGCTCTCGCACATCGCCTCAAATCAGCGCCTTTTTGACTGGCAGCCCTGACTTGGCACTCAATGACTTCTTTCTATTTCCACACATCAAGAAAATAATGTGAGGTCAACGATTTTCGTCGCCAGAAGATGCTGTTGAAGCATTCAAAAACCATGTTTTGGAGGTGTCTCAATCGGAGTAGAAAAAGTGCTTCGAAAATTGGTTTGAGCGCATGCAAAAGTGTATAAATCTTGATGGAGAATATTTTGAAAAACAGTAAAACCATTTTCGTTGATAAATATTCCAATTTTCATTATTAGTCCAGAAATATATATATCAGCCCTCGTAACTTTGTTTTAAATTGGAAGAAAACGCTTGACACCATTTTCAATTCTATTTGATTACTTGYCTTTACGTAAATAATAGATACAATTTAAATTATTCTTATATCCCAAATATCCAATCCAATGATCCTCCTCCTTTGTTTTTGACTTTATAGACAAAAATAATTAATAAATTTAGTTCAAATGCTGTATATCACTATTCTTTCCCATAAGGATTCACTGTACTGTACTGTACTTCTGTATACTCAGTTGTTTTTATTTACTTCGAATCAARTTTTTTACTCATATTTTTTATTATTTGTTTCAGTGTATAATTTMTTCAGTGCTTTGTAGTGATCATTAGTTGTATTAATATCCGTATTTAAAAATGAATTTAAATTTTGAAAAAAAATGCGTTACACCATTAGTAGTTGGCGGTTGAATAATTTCTTCTTCAGTATCCTAATCGTTTTCCGTTGCGCTCGAAGTCTTATTCGTTGAGTCTGAAATATTCAATTCTACAATACCTTCTGTATAAATCCAGCTGAGCAAATCTCATTGTCCCCTCAATATAATCTGTAAWAGTAACATTTGAAGGGATAAATACGCGTGGCGACATTTGCGCGAGCAACTGTTTACAAAAWGTGATTTCCGTGAAAAATGCTTCTCTTGCCAATTCAAGAGTTCGAGTTATGGAGTAYGGAGAACTTTGAGTTATGGAAGTTAAACGCATTTTTGTTTAATGTAATATATTTTCGTGTTTTCACTGCAGTGTAAATCGGTAAATGTTCTTGTTGAAAAATGAATTGATTCCTCTCAGAAATGTTTGCTAAAATCAATTTAGATAMTATCTTCTATTCAACACTGGAATAGTCAGCCGTCAGCTGTATGGAATCCAAGGAGCCATTCGTCATTACCATAAATATACCGTTTTCTCAATCGGCATTCCGGAATAAGTTCAGTTTGACTCGTGTGAGGTAACTGACAAACATTTTATTTTTCACTTCACGGTTAAATAACTTTCGAGACCCATTTTTATTATACCATGTATTCCGGAGTTTTTAAATACATAATAATAAATAAGTGCAACAGTTACCACCCATTTACACAGCGACGTATCTCATTATAATTCCGCACATTTTAAATACGTCGGCCCTGTAAGGCATAGTAGTTGCGAGTGGCATTCTAAAAAATAAATTAGTTACGAAAAAAAGCGCGTCAATTAAATAACTTTTTTTTTATTATTTATTTAAGGCAAACTCACTTTCTAAATTGGTTAATTTGCTCAAGACATGCCACGTCATGCCTTGTCGGATTGCTGTACTTTGCTATATGTTATACGTGTGTCTAAATGATCGTAAAAAAACAACAAATTAGCACACAGTAGAATATACCAGGTGCAAGAGCGARCAGTATAATGATAACAATAATGACAAAGTTGTTCATATGCAATAACTTCCAAAGACCGATTTCTTCCTTTTCATATTTAGTGCACTATACTCTTTGGAGGATCTTATGTAATACTCGGACACTACCAGCTAGGTCAGATATTATGGTTTGAAACTTTACTTAGTTGAATTGAAGTTAAAGCTATTCAACTTCAAATCAACCAAATGCCTTTTTGTATCACGTATAGTATTACAATTGATTTCGGTTGAAATTCCATTGATGTTGCTAACAAAACCGAACCTAAAAAAACGGAAGTTTTGACAGATAAGTAATTAAAGTTTTTAGATGGAAAATTAATCAAATGAGTTCCATTATTGTTCACTGAATGGTGAATAAATATAATATTAAAATGGACATAAGTTTGATTTATAGTGCAACGACAGAAATGTTGGAACCAAAATGGTTTGCTACGCATGCGAAAAGGCCTTGGTTATCACTAAAATCTATTGCAACTTCCTAACACCAAATAAGCCAAAGTTTTATTAACAATTTTGCAATAAACATTATTTAATAATCCCCAACGATTACCCTCCTCCCGCCTAACCGACGCGAGGGGCGCAATCCGCGAACGAGCGGAAATAGCCGAGTCATAAAAGGCAAGAGAGTTTTAAGCGTTGCGATCTTAAGCTTCAAAGCCATTTAATAATGTTTCTTGCATATTCCTCAATTATTTTCTTTTAAATGAGAAAACATTTTGTTTTTTTGCTAAGCGAAATGAAGGGAATTTTTCCTACTGTGTGGAAATTATGGGCAATTAACCGTGTCCTCGCTGACTGTAGTARTCAAAAATGCAATGGAAATAAATTATCGTTTGACTGACGAATTGGAGCGCCYCCTTACGTTCGCAATACTTTCTACAAACCCTTAATATTAGTATTACAGTTTCTAAATTGTGTCTTCTTTCATCACCAACAAGTTTATCAATTTGTAGTAACGTTGTATTTTGTATGAAAAAATATTAACTTCGGTTGCACCGCAAAATACCTTTCACAAATGAAAAAGAACTTGATTTTGATAGGTCAGTTTGTATGGCAGCTATGTGGGAGTATATGCAATAGTGGTCCTATCAGAATAAGTTATTCCAAGATTGGTCGATAATTTGTGAAGATATTTTGTCAAACGTAAAAGTTTTGCATTTTTTGCTTTTTCTAGTTGTTTCTTCAAGAACTTGATTTTGATCGTTCAGTTTGTATGATAGTTATAGGGTGTCCCGATCTGAAAAAACTTGTTCGGACATTCTAGTATTATCTTCGCATATATTATGTTTAATATTTAGTGAATATATGTATGTGTCTCGTCAAATGAAAAAGCTCTCCATATAAGTTTTATTCCAATGRATCAGTTTGTATGGCAGCTATATGCTATATTGCTCCGACATCTGCGGTTTTGATAAATAAGCAGCTTCTTAAGGGAAGTGTGTGTACATCACGTACAATGGAGTAAAGTGAAGCGGAAGTTCGAAAATATTTACAAACTACTGCTACTTTTTTTTAAWGAAAAAACCCAAAACTTCAAATTTAATGCGCAATATTTATTATCATTCGAAATAGCATTCCTTGTCATTTATTTTTTAAAGGTTATCTCTTTAAACTTTTGGCAGCGGCTACGTCTCAGATAGTCCATCAGTTGAGTTTAATTTTCGATGACTCGTTCGAACATTTTGACTGGATACTGGCGAGATTGTCARCATAGACTTAAGACTTGACATAYCCCCACAGGAAAAAGTTTAACGGTGTGATATCACACGCTCTTGGGGGCCAAGAGATCGGCCTAAACCATGAAATTATCAGCTCACCCAAGATTTCTCTCAACAAAGGCGTTAATTAATGCAATGTTTAGGAAGTGCCGCAGTCTTGTTACAACTAAATGTCGCCAAGATGACGGGCTTCAATTTCAGCCATCAAATATCGGTTATCATGGCGCGATAACGGTCACCGTTGACGGTTACGTTCCCACCGGCATCATTTTTGAAGAAACGTGAACTGATGATTCTATCGGCTCACAAACGACACCAAACTGTTATTTGTTCTGGATGAATTGGCAGCTTATCAATTTCTTCAGGTTGCTCTTCGTCCCAAATGCGGCAATTTTGCTTGCTTATATACCCATTGAGCCAGAATGGGCCTTGAACAAAATTTGGCTTGCAAACGTCTAATGTTCTTGGAACTTTTTAAGAGCCCATTGAGCATAGCGATATCGCTTGAGAAGACTGAGCGGCTTCAGTTCTTGCACAAGCTTTCAATTTAAAATCTCGCCGTAAACTTCGCCAGAGTTGCTGCGAATGGCACCGAATCGACTCTTCACGGTCTTCGTGAGCTAAGGCTGTTATATTTTCTTCAATACATGCTGGACGTGGCCTATTCGGTCGAATACGAGTATTATCCAATAATGAACGCTGAGTATCAAGATGGGTGATGGCAAATAGTACGCTCAATAGGTAGATTATATYGACCGTAAGTTGAGCGAAGCGCGCGAAACAGATTCTTTACAGAACGTGGATTTTTGTAATAAAGATGAAAGATTTGTAAACGTTGGTCAATCGTAAATCTTTCCGTAATCAAATGCCAAATAATACTGAACAAAAAATCGGCTATTGAAAAAAGGACCTCTACTAGGAACACCTGTTATTAGGTATATAGGGCTCAGAGAAGTATTGACCCGACTTAACCCGTTTTTAATACGCAGAAATACTACTTAGAGGAGAGGATTTCYATAAATTATAATGTATACTATCGGTTAACTAGTTACTGGAGCTCACATTTCCGGTATTTGGGGGCTTGAACAGTTTYAGTTGGATTTGGACAATTTTTGGTCATAGGGCGGCATTTTTTAAAGGAATTATTAGTGCAAAGTTGTATCTCGTTATAATAATTGCTTTTTGATTTGACTAATTTAAAATTGTGTTATATCGGAAGAAGCGGTGTTTGTAGGCCGATTGCTCATTTTTGCACTGTGACGTAAGAATGTGAGAAGAAGGTCACAGTCCAAATTGGTCGGTCGGATCTCGAGATATGTAATTACCTATGTAAGCGTGGGCGTCCAATTTTTACCCCGGGTCCCTAAATACTTCTTATACCGGTATAAAATGACATGTCTCTGTCGTGTTTAGCTATTGATTTGTCATACTTTTAGTAATTTTTAACCGTACCGTTATACGGGGAGCGGACGGCGTTACTTCCGATTTCAACCATTTTTACACTGTCCTTGGGAGTGCTTAAAGGATTTATCCTGAGTGAATTTTGCTATCGTAGCTTTCGCAGTCTAAGATAAATGTATATTRAACCTATTAAAGGACGGTGCCATGCCTCTTTTTCAAAATGTTTATCCCACAGGTGCCTCTGGCCACTGCGATCTTATCAGAGTTCTATATTTTATTTTGGTATTTAGGTATGACACTTTATACGTTTTAGGTTAATAGCGTTTTGTGGCAGTAGTCCGATTACGCTCATCTAGGAATAATAAGGCGATAAGTGTGTAACCAATTCTTATAAAATATTGAGATTAAAGTCAACCAGGAAATAAAGATTCTGAAGAATTTTATTAGATAAATTCCATATATATGATATTGCGAAATACAACGGTTAAATTAGCTCTTATACTTTGTGAAATAATACAAATGGATCTCAGCTCCTAGCCTCAAATTGGTATATTCCCATTGATAGTAAACTTCAACTTACATTTCGTTGCGCTCGAAAATTCGGGAGATACATACATATCTACATATGTATGTATATACAATTATTTCATGAGTAAAAGTCACAATAGCATCTTATGAGAGGGTATCCATTTCCTTTTTACTAAAACGCTCCTTGCCAGCAATGTAATTCTGATGGTTATCCATACATACATTGATATGTATGTACATTCCGAGTACATATAAATTTGGTATATATTTACTTGTAAGTGTGTCAATCAAGCATTGGTGTTAGAAACAGCATCTCGCACAACAATGACAAGGCAGACGGAAACTGAAAATTTAGCACAAAACTTAAATTGTAACCATAAAAGTATGCACAAAATTGATTTGATTAAAAGCTGCGCTCCTGCAAGGAATACGAAATGAGACGCTGAAAGGCAGCTCGTCAGCAAGAGTAGCCACTTCAAATAGAACGGTTCCGATTACAAAATGCGTGCCACCATCGCTATCAAAAAGGGCGTGAAGAACAAAACACACAAAAAGTCCACGTTTTGAAAACAAAAGGCTTTTACTTATGAAGGAAGTACGAATCCTAGTCGGTTCGTACTGAAATCGTAGATGTTTTTACGTATGTATAACCATTTTCCGATATGAAAATACATATGTATATTATATGTATGGATGTATAGTACATTGTACATATGTACACATCGTCACCTAAAACGCAAAATAACGTAACAACATTTTCGAAAATTTATAGTGGCGTGAATGAAACACGAAATMAAATAGAACAAGAGTGGAAAAAAATKTTAGTATTGGTTAAAACTAGCTCATATATCAGAGCAGAACCTGAAAATGTTTGACATAGGTAATATTATGTATGTAATTAGAAGTAGTGAATCGTATCCAATAAAATACTCAATTTCGAATTTCTTGATGAAACGTTATTTTGCATTTTAGGTGGCGATAAATTGTGAAGAGGTTTTCTTGTAATACAGATTTATGATTTGATTACTTCACGAGTAGACCCGTCATACTTCGGAGTAAAAAAAATTAAAAATATACTATATACATATTATATAATAATTACAATACATAGTTGCACATACATATATATATTTGAATTATATTTAACTTTGTCATATATATTAGACTGTCAAAGAAGTCTTGCGGTATTTTCGCTAGTTGGCGCTCAGAGCGCGTAGTTCTAGTTTTATTCGTCGCATCGGGTCAKGCTATACCTTTTTGGAAAGCTCATTTCACGCGCTAAACGTGCTTGATTGATTGTCGTTTCCTTTAAGTCRYTCGTGAGTTATAGCGTCGCAAACATGGAGCAAATTAAAGACAAAATACGGCATATTATACAGTACTAYTACGATAAAGGCAAAAATGCATCTCAAGCCGCCAATAAAATTTGTGCAGTTTATGGACCCGATAAAGTTTTMATTTCCACCGCACATCGATGGTTTCAACGTTTTCGTTCTGGTGTAGAGGTGGTCGAAGATGCGCCACGCTCCGGAAGGCCTGTCATCGAAAATTGCTATAAAATCGCTGAATTGGTCGAAAGAGGCCGGCATAGTAGCAGCCGTAGCATCGGTCAAGAGCTGGGTATGAGTCATCGAAAGAAATTTTATGAACAATTGAAGATTCAATAAAAATATACCGCAAGACTTTTTTGACAAACTAATATGTATATATTTACTACCAAAGTAATGGTTCACGCGACGCGCCAGAGACCAATATTCGGCAAGAGACGCCGTACAATGCGTACGGAACCACTATTGCTGTTGTGGAGCAGAGTATCGACAAAGACCCTAATGTATCCACTCGCCATCGTGCGCAATATTTGGAGCAATGCCCATCCACTTTAGGAAGATTTTGCCGAAGGATCTTGGTTAGCGGGCTTATAAAATCGAACCATCAAGCGTGGCGCATTTGAAGTGAATATAGTCCACAAGACATWATTGAGAGGCCGTTACATCCGTTATTCTCCAAAAATGAAGCCTGACATTTTGTTACTGTCAATGGGGAACGCTATAGAGCAATGATTAATAGCTTTTTCGTGCTTAAATAGAAAGAAGTTAACGTGGGCAACCTTTGGATCCAACAAAATGGCGATACAATCAATTTATTGAAGTAAGCTTTTGGTCAGCCGATTATTTCGCGCCGTAGGCTTTTGCGCTTTATTTGTGCTTGAAAACCAGATGTCTAAAAAATACTCTTTATATATAAATAAGTTAATGTATTTCCTAACACCATACATAGATCTGTAAACATACATATAAGCATATAATGGAATAGTTATACTTAAGATACTTACACTAAAAGCATAGCAGCCGCTGCCGCTGCAGCCGCAACAGCAGCGGTTGCATGAGTAGTCTGGCTGTATCGTTGCGACTGTTGTTGCTGTTACGTAGCTGCAGCAGCTGTGGCGGATGACGGCAAGTTTGTAGTGGCTGCTGGCGGCGACATGGTTTCACTAAGGATGCTACCAGGTCGCGAAGGCTTAGATGGACTGGGTGGCGTACGACTTAGAGTGGGTTGCTCGGGCGATGGTGGCCGCATAGACGCCGTTAGGTGCGAGAAGTGCGAAGTCAGTAAGCCATTGCTTCCAATGGCAATCGGATATGGAAAATATGTAGGAGGAGTGTTTACTAGTGCTGCGGATGAGTAGTAATTATAGTATAATTGTCTATCCATCCAATGTAGTGATATGGTTTGATTCACAATCCGCTTTGCTATGAGATATATATATGTATATATATAAAATTATATTAGTGAAAAGTTATTGAAGCAATTTTATAATTATTGATATTAAAATAATTTCGATGAAAAATGTTCTTACTTATAACAAATATAAACAAAATTTATATGCTATTATATTGTTGGGCTAGAACACTGATTGCATTCAAAACTTAAGTAGCCTTTAAAAAAAAAAAGATAAAATTTGAAAATCGGATGCACCGAAGTGACACAAATAAAAAATATTCCTTAGGTTTTAATAGTAGAGGATCCCTGTCATCCCACCAAACACATAGCACAACCATCAATTCTGCCTCGGCCACCACATGTGCTGGCTGACACCCAAAACCCTTGATGTTGTCAAAAGCGGTTGAAATGATTCCAAGCAGTGCCTACATGAAGGTCGGAGTCACTGTTTTCCATAACTTTTTCTATATTTTCGACAATTGTCCTTCGAGATCAAGGTTTCTTTTGAGGTCAAAAGTGGAGGAACAGAGTATGAACACTRTAAACACTATTCCTATTTTCAACCGCCTGACTTGCCCCCTACCCGAGATACGTATCGATGAAAAAAATWAAATGAAATTAGGCTGAGAAATTAATTTCCGAAAAATATTCGTATATATGCATACAAAAGAAAACAACAAATAAACATGTGTTAAACTGTTACAATAACAGTGTTCTTATAGCTGCCCGATTATTCTAATTTTGATCTAATATCATGATATGATATAATATACAAGTATTCGCCGCATACTAAGGGTATATATCAATATACATGGTGCGTTCCAAAGTAAACTSGACTCAAAATAAAAACAGAACAAATGGTTTTCTCCAAAATCAATTTATTTTATTCAAAACAGTCTCCCTCTGCTTGAATTCAKCTTTTTKYATGGTCCAAAAGCATGTCGAACGAGTATTTTAGCTCGTTGGCCGGTATGGCTGTCAGTAAGCCGGTGCAAGCTTTTTGAATGGCCTCTACGTCTGCATAACGCTTCCCTTTCATAGGCAAATGTATTTTTTCGAAAAGGAAGAAGTCGCACGGTACCATATCAGGTAAATACAGGGAGTGGTTAATGGTTAAAATACGATTTCGAGTGTTGGATTCTAAGCAATTTTCAGCCGTCAGTCAATTTGTTCGGAACAAACTGTGCACACACCTTTYGTAAGCCCAAATATTCGGTCAAAATGCGATAAATCTATGTTTTGGAGACGTTCAATTCCATTTCCATGAATTTCAATGATGATTTAGGCTGATTTTTGATGAATTCGCGCACAGTTTCGATGAAACTTCCGGTGATATCGGATTTTGATTAGCACACATGTTGATCGTCATTACGACCACTTTGAAAGCGTTGAATGGTGCACTCTGCTACGGGATAAGCGATCATCGCCATAAACTTGTTTCATCAATTGAAACGTTTCGGTAAAAGTTTCACCAATTTTAAAACAAAATTTAATGTTGGCTCTTTGTTCGAAGTTCATTTTCGCACTCTCTCTGGCTCTGGCTCTGGCGTCTCTGGTGTATATAGTTATTGAGTTATCGCAATTTAACCGTACCATTATATGTGGAGTGAGTCCCTCGGATGGCAACTCGTCTCATAATACTAATAATTTATGTATAAACTGGGCGATGGGCGTACTACCGCCTATTTTTAGGTGAAGTTACATTTCTCGGGACCCGCCCGATCTATTTCAACCAAATTAAGTACTTGACATTTCAATGTTACAGTGAAAAATGTGTGAAATCGGACTACAACCGTAACTACTATGAAAATATCGCATAATTTTAGATCACTTTCCAGTTTATTAATCAAGATGCAGTTAATATAACGGGATAAAACTATGAAGAAATACTGCCTTTGAAGTATGCCACCTTCTAACCAAAACTTGACCAAGTCTAACTAAAACAGTTCAAGTCCCTGGTTACCGAATATTTGGACCGCAGTACCTTTAGTTGGCTTTTTAATGCAAATATTGGCCAATGYGTGTCCTGATAATATAAATATACATGTATGTATATAAATTACTGAATTAAACCTTTATTGTATTTTGAAAAAAAAAAAAAAAATTAACTATTATACTTAAGTAATTTAAACAACCCCATTGAAGGTGAAATCCACCTGTGAAGACACATGTGTATGGTTCATAAATGTTTGACGATTTCTCCAAGCTCGATGATTGCAATTAAAAAGTACCTCGTGAATTTGTACACCATCTCAGTAAAAGCATTTTATCCTTCATCGCATTGGCGTCCTATTCATTTTCTATAAAATATTTTTTTATTTTATTTTTGGCCATTTTCTGCATTGTCGTTTTTATTTTGATTTTAGTGTACCTTATCGCTCGCACTCTTTCAATTCAATTTTTATGATCGCTGGAAAACTTGCAATTTTGCTTAATTTTAATGCGTTGCAAACAAAACGCATAAAAACTTGGCATACCCAAGCGTGCGAGTATACGTTGCAGAGCTGATGCAGTTAAATGTTAAGCCATTGCAGCACAACCGACGCCGAAGTCGAACGTTTCTGCCACAGATGGAGACTAAGACGGAGCTGAAACTGAAGCCAAACCTCTTGACTCTTGGCAAATAAAAAGTCGTAAAATTTGAAATTGCGATGTTTTGAAGTTTTCCTCCTTCCTCATCTGTGGTAGTAACTGGAAAATGAAGGAGCGAAGTAGTGTGTCAGGCGGAAAGAATGCACTTTACAATCAGGATGGTGGGTCGGGAATGGTAGGAAAACCATCTACTTGAATGCAGCCCAAAAGCATACAAAAATGCATCGGCGGTAGCGCAACCGACACCATTTGGCTGTTGGCGATCCAAATGAAAATAAAAAAAATAACCGAGAATAAATTTATAGCCTGCCAGTGACACGATATCATAGTAAATGGTCACATGATTTCATGCTAATTGCAAAATGCTTTGCTCACAGAGATATGTAAAGTTCGGGAAAAAAGACAACAGCTCTGAATATATGTAAGCATGTATATGTATGTATTTGTTACCATATTTTTAAATTCAATAAATTTTGTATTTCTTTAAGGTTATGTTGTGTCTTGTTGCATTTCGCTGATCAATGTATTTGCCATATCTAACTGCTTGCAGGCAACTGAAAAATTGCAAATTATTTCACACTCGACTAGATGACAGTTATTTATTTCTTTTTATTGMGTTTATGTTTACGAAATAGCGGACAGCGGACAGCGGACTTAAGGACACAGGCGAGGTTAAACATTAAATGAAGCGTTAAGGTTACTTAAACGGAAGTGTTTGGATATGTTCAAACCCAATAGAAAACCCACAGGAAAAATATCATTTGCGATTGAAAGTTTTTAAATTTCGATCARCTGAGATTGTATAATATATACATATGTATGTTACTACAGAGTAGGCAGTTCTGTTCATCTCATGCTGGGTGAAAATGGGTGTGGAAAGCTTCGTTGAAACGGYTATAAAAATTGGATAGTGGGCGAGGCACCGCCCACCTTTAAGTGAATTCCTACACATTAAGTAGCTTATATTGAACCGATTTTAACCCAATTTTATGAAACATTATTTCTTTATGGAATAATTTGCCTCCGTAGGGTTCTAATCTAGAAAAAATTAAGTGAAAGAAATATTGGTTATTATTGCATATTAAGACCCATTCTTACATTTTATTCGAAAACAAAAGCGAAATCCTARTTTTGTTTACACTAACTATTCTATAATTAAGTTGGCAGCAATGTAAATCGTTCATTTTTGCAAATACATATGTATGTATATGTGGCAACGTGTTTAAGCTTGGATCGGCTATTACCAAGTATATTGTGGAGCTTAATTTAAAATGCCGAAGGAAAAGGAATCGTGCGAATTCATACGTCGAATGGTAAATCAGTTTCCGTGAAGCACCTTGTAACGGCAAAACATAAAGAGGCTACAGAGACGGAATATCCACAAGCCAGAAACACATTTTCAGTGGATCTTTGTGAAACGTTCTTCAAAGCGAATATATCGTTCAAAAAGATAAGTAATCCAAGTGTTAAATTTTTTTTTTTTCGAAATATACCAACTACGAATTCTCCGTTAATCAAAGCGCTCTTTTTCGAGCAATTTCACTTCGGTATTTAGTATAACAAAGTGCCATTTAAAATTCTTAATTTATTCTTCAAAATCTATGTCATCTCCTTCAAAGTAATCCCCCTTGGCCACAATACACTTATGCCAACGTTTTTTTCCAGTCCTCGAAACAGTTGTTAAAGTCAATTTCCAATAGAATTGAATGCGCTTAGCGATTCACGTTAAATGTTCGGCCGTTCTGAAGGACTTCGGAGTGCACCACACCTCGATAATCTAAGAAAACTGTCCACATAACTTTAATTGTTGACCTGCTTTGACATTTTTTTGGCTTCGGCTCACCTTTATCCCGATATCCGGCTGATTGGTCGACATTTCATGTAATCTTGGCAGTCGCAAAGTATCGTTCTACAGACGTTAACGCTGTTTTTTTTTTTAATTTAGTGATTTTGGAACCAAATGACCTTTCAAAAATATTTCCGAATAATAGTAGTATCAGTTTATATAGATACTAACATATTATGTGTACATATACACTAATATCTGTAATATGTAATATGTAATATTAAATATATAATATATGTATTTATATGCTCTTCTTTAATTGCATAGAAACCGCGGTTATAGGCGAGTTAACAACAGCGCGCCAGACGTTTCTTCTTTTCGCTAGGTAACGCCATTTGTAGAATCTACGCGAAATCAGGTCCTTCCAACGGAATGGAAGCCTTTGTCTTCCTATGCTTCCCCCGGCGTTTACTGCGTCGAATACTTTCAGAGTTGGAGTGTTTTCGTTCATTCGGAGAACATGACCTAGCCATCGAATCCGTTGTCTTTTAATTCACTGAACTATGTCAATGTCGTTGTATATCTCACACAGCTCATCGTTCCATCGAATGCGATATTGTTTCGCAGAACTTTTCTCTCGAAAACTCGCAACGTCAACTCTTCAGATGTTGTCATCGTTCATGCTTCTGCACCATATAGCAGGACGGGAATTATGAGTGACTTATAGAGTTTGGTTTTTGTTCTTCGAGAGAGGACTTTGCTTCTCAATTGCCTACTCAGTCCGATGTAGCATCTGTTGGGAAGAGATATCCTGCGTTGGATTTCGAGGCTGATGACTGTTGATGACAGGAGATATTTCGTCTTGTCCTCGTTCACCACCAGACCCATTTGCTTTGCTGCCTTATCCATTCTGGAGAAAGCAGAACTAACGGCGCGGTGGTTCGGGCCAATGATGTCTATATCATTGACATACTCCAGCGGCTGTACACTCTTATAAAAGATTGTACCTGCTCGATTAAGTTCTGCACCTCGAATTATTTTCTCCACCAGTAGATTGAGGAAGTCGCACGATAGGGAGTCAATTTGTCTGAAACCTCGTTTAGTATCGAACTGTTCGGAGAGATCCTTCCCGATTCAGACGGAGCTTTTGGTGCAACGTAAGTTTACACAGCCCTATTAGTTTTGCGGGGATGCTAAATGCAGACATCGCGGCNTGGTCGAGTCGATATTAGGACCTCGGAGCGTGTGCACGTCTAGAACACTGGAGACGTGTCACAACATGATCGATTTGGTTGGTGGCTTTTCGATCCGGAGACAGCCAGGTAGCTTGATGTATTTTCTTGTTCTGGAATCTAGTACTACATATAATCATATTTTGGCCTCCGGCGAAGTCGATCAGCCTCAACCCATTTAGGGATGTTTCCTCGTGGAGGTTCAATTTATTTGAATACACTGTTGCGCCAAGGATATCTTCTTTGCCCACTCTGGCGTTAAAGTCGCCAAGAACGATTTTAACATCGTGGCGGGGGCAGCTCTCATAGGTGCGTTCCAAGCGCTCATAGAAGACATCTTCCGTCACATCGTCCTTCTCTTCGGTCAGGGCGGGAGCGCAAATCAGCGATATGCTGAAGAACCTCGCTTTGATGCGGATTGTGGTTAGATGTTCATCCACCGGAGTGAATGATAGTACTGGGCGATGGAGTCTCTGTCCCACCACGAATCCTACACCAAGCTTAAGCTCCTTTATATAACCACTGTAGTAAATGTCATAAGGACCTATTCGGCTCAGTACTTATCATGTCCATAGCATTTGGACGGCGGTGATGTCGCCTTAATGTTCACGAGACTGTCAACTAGCTGGGCAGCAGCACCTTCCCCTGCCCTCAAGTAGTAGCAAATATTTTCACTTTAGCTCGCCTTCCAACGGATGTTCTTCTACTACCCAGAGGATACTTGATCATAAACCGGAAGTCGTGATCTGCTTGAGATATATGTAAAMTAATCGTTTTTGGCCACTCCCAAGTGATTGGCGATCAGAGAACTTTCCTCACTTGCGTGAACTTCTACACAGGACTCCAACCACACATACATACATACATGTGTATATGTACATATGTATGTACTAAGAATAAATTTTTAAAACTTTTGAGCTGGGACAATCACCCAAACATGCATGCATATGTACATAATTACTTTGGCATGAAATTATTTTTGTTCGAGAACTGTAACGATAGAGCAACAGAGAAATGCACCACAACCGACACCACAGTTGGGCCCCCAAACGGTAAATGGAACGGATTTTTTACGACTTTCCTGCCGTATGAAGCCATAAAGTGCAAAACTCTTTACTCTATAGATTTTAATAAGTAAAATTACTTGCGTACGTGTTTTTGTGCAATTTTATTTTACTAAATATTTACCTACGCACATGTCACACATACATAAGCTTGTACGTGTGTATAAGTATAGTACCGTAATAGCATTTGGGCGATGAATCATTGTTTCGAATTCAGACATTTTGGGTGATTCCAGTACATTTGCCCATCATAAAGTTCCTTTATCGAAATC
>NW_017534505.1:0-18367 GCF_001853355.1 Bactrocera latifrons
GCTGTCTGCGTCTGTGTTAGGATCTGGGTAGGCGTTGATGTCGGCGGTGGCTGTGACTCCAATTGTGAAATCTGTTGTTTTTGTAGTCTTGATTGGAGACTAGCTGGTGCATCTTGTGTCACCGTTAACATTGCAGCAAACGGATCGCCTAGCAACTGGTCCTGGTGCTGCTGTTGATACGGTTGATCATTTGTTGTTGGGGCGTTGTTGGATGATGTGGTGATAATTGTGGCTGATGTCTTTTCGACTGCTGTTGCCGTATAGTCTGTTGATGGGGCGATTGTTGTTTCTGGTGTGTAAATATAAAATTAGTATAATTTTATCTACAAAAATTGGTTTGTGTTTGTTGTTTCGTTATTGTTGAATTTTGTGCCTCACCTTTGCCATTTATTTTCTCTTCTTCGGAAGGAACGGAACCTGTTAAGATCCAACCGAACACTGTACGTTGTGCAACAAGTGATCCGAAGATTGTCAATTTTACCCATTTAAAATGATGTTCGGGTAAAGCTCCGCTCCAATCAACAAGTCAACCTTTTGACTCGTATAGAAATTATTATCCGCTAAGGGGATATTGGGTAACCTTTTTAAAATTGAAGTGTTAATTGACCTGGATGGAAGCAGTCCAGTCAATTTTGGCAGTACCAATGCTTCCGCTTCTAATCTTAAAGTTTTGTTACGGGGCGAGCCAATTGGAATTGAGCATACCGATTGAACTCGTCCTGATACGGTATTATTCAAACCTGAAACTCGCGCGCTGACCTTTTTGCTTGCCAGATGTAAGCGTTTTCGCAGACTATTGCTTACGAAGGTGGCTTCAGACCCCGAATCAATCAGGGCTCTGACAGTGAAGGTGCTCTTGTTGTGACATATGGTCACCATGGCTGTACCTAAGAGCATGCTTCGACCAGTAGGCACATTTGAAATATTGGCTTTAATAGAGGCCACATGAGATTTAGTAGAAACCTCAGTAGTGTCTGTGCTGTCGGATATCTGACCTATTTCTTCACTCTGATCCCGGTGAATAACAGAGTGATGCCTCTGTTTACATTTATTACAATTAAACATACTTTTACAGTTTTTGACTTCATGTGAGTCTGATAAACAGTTAAGGCAGACGTGAAGTTTCCTGACAGCATTTAACCGTACGTTAGGCTGCATCTCAATGAACCTTTGACAAGTTTTCAGAATATGTGATTGAGATGAGCATAGTTTACATTTTATATTGTTTGTCTTGGTGTGATGGGAATTCATGTGATTGGATCCAATCCTTGACTGCAAGGTTGGTATAAGATTTTCACTATCAGCTGACTTAATATTAGGTTGAGTACTCAACTCGCCTTTGAGGTTTGATACTCTCTCAAGCGTTTTAACCCGTTTGGTTAGAAATTTGTCTAGCTCAACCCATTTTGGCATCTYTGAATCCGAATCCAGAGATTGTTCCCAAAGCGACAGTGTATAGTCCGGYARWCGGATAGAACACAAATACGTGAATATGGCATCCCAGCTATCTACATTGATGCCATRTWTTTGTAAAGCTGATATGCAGCTATTTATCTCCGGCTGTAAATTTCTGAGTTCGGTCTCAGATTCTGTAGAAATGTGATTTCGATTTCACCACTATACTCTGGTTTGTTGGGATGGCCTTTGCTGCTTGCCTTTGCTGCTTGGCGTGTGCTGCTTTGCCTTTGGTGCTCTTCCTTTGCTGCTTTGCCCGTGCTGCTTGGCTTTGCTGCTTGCCTTTGCTGCTTGACTTTGCTGCTCTCCTTAGCTGTTTGGCTTTCTTGTCGGTCGCTCACTTCACTTTTCTTTGAATTTTTTTTTTTTTTGTTTGGTTTGCACTCGCGAAACTGCAGCTGCGTTATTGCTGCTTGCCTTTATTGCTATTCGAGCAATATACGGAGAGGCAGAGTTGAGCGACTAGACTCAAATTAACGATATGAAAACACAAAAACCGAGAGAGATTGTTCACGCTCCAGACGATTTTGTGCGTCCAAGAAATTTATATTGTTATTCGGATAACAGTGTGTTTTTTGTTTTTTTATATGCAAAGTGAAATATTCAGTGCATTTGCCAGGTGTATTTATTGTTGTACTTAAATGAAGTACAATACTACCTGCATAATTGTGCGTTGATTTTGTGGGTAGAGTGCCAAAAATAAGTTTTGGTCTCCACTTTACACAGCACAATAGGTTTTGTACATATGTATTATAACTTATKCACAAATTAACCAATCTATTGCCTTATAGCTTGCAGAGCACAAATCCAAAATATGTTTGGTTGTAACTTGCGAGTTGCTAAATTGGGCAAATTATGCACTTTCACTTTAAATAAAAATCAACTTGTTACCTGTTATCCGGCACGAAGGACCAATGATAATTCGGGTGGTGGAGCACGGTGCTCGTTCGTTCCGTGGTTGTGGTTGGCCGTGGGGAAACAGTCGGCGCAAGTTATTCCACAAATAATAAATAAAAAACAAAAGGTTTCTTACAATAAATATATTTTACAAAAAATAAATTAGARACACACTTACCACGTCTGGATCGGTGAGCGGTCGCAAAAGAAGAGAGCGCGCAACTTTTAGTTATGGTTTAGTTGCGCGCGAATTAAACTTCGAAAAAAGCTCGAATAAGAGGAAAAGAAAATATTGCTCTGCCGATACAGACGTGGCAAAAGAAATTGGGCGGGGGCGGCGTTAACACCATATATAGATCCATTTGATATCCGTTTAAATAAATGTTGCTTAAAACTGGGGCCCTATTTTGTATCTCGATTCGAAAGTAAATTCTATTCGAATTTAACATTCGACTCGAATGTGTTTTAGCATTCTGTAAAAAAATCGAATTTAGTTTATAAATATGCGAAAGTTGTACCATCCTGTGCTAGTATTTTCGAATGCTAAATGTCAAAATAAAATGAAATACGTTTAAATTTATTTGAAAAATATGGATTCCGTTGCATTGTGGATGGAGGACGAGGAAATTATTGAGGAAAGGATTACGAGAAGATATATAAAAATGAATTTAATATTATGGAATTATTGCAGAAAAGGTAATTTGTTATGTACATATGTATTATGTTCGGTTATAAACTGTTTTTGCATTTGGGACTATAGCTTCATACAAAACTTCAGACTATCTAAAGAAGCTTTTGATTATGTCTTAAGAGGCATAACTGAAGAACTAACGGTACCTATAAGATCCACGGCAGTAAATCCAGCTATAAAACTTGCTGCTACTTTAAAATTCCTTGGTCAAGGCGGCTATCAACATCAAATAGGGCAAGACCGGTTTACAGGGTTAGCACAGTCCACTGCATCCAAATGTATTGCAGAAGTGTTGAATGCTATTGAAAAAACAATGTGACCGAAACACATAAAATTTGAAATGAGCTCACAAGAAAAACGTGAAGCTAAGACTTATTTTTTATTCAAAATTTGGATTACCAGGAATAATAGGTGCTGTTGATGGAACTCACATCCAGATGGTTGGACCAGTAAAAGATGAACATCTCTTTTTTAATCGAAAGCTAAAGCATAGCGTCAATGCTATGGTGGTAAGTTTATATTACGACGTTTTATTCAGACTTATTTATTATAAGTCCCCCCTGCTCGTTGATGCATGTGCGGCATCTTACCAAAAAGTTGTTCATTACTGCTTGGAGAGTTGAGACAGGAATAGCAATTGCTTCTCGAATGGATTGCCTTAGTTCATTAAAATTTGTTGTTTTGCTTTGTAGACTTCCTATTTGCAATAACCCCACAAGAAAAAGTCAGATGCAGTAAGGTCAGGCGACCTGTTTGGCCAACGGAATGTGGACTTTCTGGATATCAGCTTATTTGGGAAATTTTCGTCGCAATTCTGTTATAACAGGTTGGGTTATGTGAGGAGCTGCACCATCTTGCTGAAACCACTCAGAGTTGAAAGAAATTCTCATTCGGCGTAAAAAAAAACTCTCTCAACATGCTCAAGTAACGGTCCCCAGTAACAACGGTTTTTTCGAAGAAGTAAGGCCCGACAATGCAGCGTGATGAAACTGCACACCACACTGTGACACGAAGTGGATGCAATTCCGTCTCATGGAGTATCTGTGGGTCGGAAGCACTCCATATTGGACAACTTTGTTTGTTTATGTTGCCGTTTAAATCGAAATGGGCCTCGTCAGACATGAAAAGACAGTTCAACATGTTTCCATCCTCTTCCATCATTTGAAGCATCTTCTGGCAAAATTCCAAGCGAATCGGCAATTTTTTACGGGAATGAGTCCAAATCTTTGTGCATAATTGACTGTAATGACTGTCTKCTTACACCCATTTGAACAGATAAGCTTCTTGTCGAAACACGTGGATTGTTTTGTATGGCAGCAGCTACAGCAGTGATTGATTCCTCCGTTCAAACTGAAGGGTTTCGATGGTAAGGTCTTCTGTTGACTGTCCCATGCTCGGAAAAATTCTTATTATGTTATTATGGTCTATCTGCTCGAAGGATTGCCGCCAAACGTGCGCTTATACTCTCTTTGAACCGAAACTACGGACTCCAGTGTGTGATAGTGGTTGACAATCCAAATTCTTGTTTCAGTGTCCCAGTTATCCATTTTTGTTAAATGTAAAAGTCAATCTGCAAAATAAATAAAAAAAAATTAACCACATTCATTAAATAGAAAAAAAGTTATTTAATTTTTTTTTTTGGTAGCGGCTTTCATCAGCCACCGTATTACATTTAATTATTATTATCTTTTTTTAAGTTTTCGGTCACTTTCTTATGTATTTTTCTTCTGATGTTATTTTCCGCCTGTCTTTTAGGCTCGAAGGACCTTATAATAATGTATGGACCACCTTTTCCGCACTCACCATACAACTTCACCCAAAATTTTTATTAAAAAGAAATTGTTCCCTTCAATTCAAGTGGTTATCAATTTCGTAATTTATTGTTTCACAAAGTATTTTGAATTAAAAAAAAAAACAAAAGTGGGAAGGCTGATACCCATTTAGCCAATCGAGATTTGTTATGGAATCAACGGATTTGTATGTCAATCGCCAGCAATTATTGATTGAATGGTGAAATTCAGTGCGTGTACATCAWTATTCTTTGCGGCAAGAATTGCGCGTTGATTTAGCTAAGCATAATTCTAATAATTCTCCCTAATGGTTGGGACAACATTTTCAATAAGAGCTAATGGGGAGTCTACAAATCAGCCAACGTCGTTGGTAAGAATAATTAATCCAGATGTTCCCAACTAACAATTGYTTGGAAAATTGTGCGGCACTTTGATCATTTTGAAGTTGAACTCTCATATTAGCTGTTAGCGATAATGTTTTTACATTATTTCATAAATAGTACAGTCATTTATTATTTTTACTTGGAAAGATTTCCGGGAGTTTTGAAATTTGGCAATTCTATAGATTTTGGTATGCTCTTGCCAAATTTCAACTTTGCCACCTCGTATGTTTGCCGCTCGCGCCACCATATTGAAAAAATTGCGCCAAAAAGCAGTTTTTTGATAATAGCTCTTTTCCGGCTCACGAAAAACTTTCCAGGTAACCTCTATTTTTTCTAAAAGGTCATTCGTTAGTTGACTGTCGACGCGGATAGACGTGCGTGCGCAGCGTTGCGATATTCTGATAGTGTTCTTTTTCGGTGATTTCCTTTTTTCGCGATTTCCTTTTTTGCGGTCGTTTGTTTACGCAGTTTAGCTGGCACCGTTATTGCCTGGCATGTTTGCGGTGTATTTGTTAGTGCGATCGTGGRTRGCGAGGGTGAGTGACCGCGAGTGCTTTTTACGGGTACACATTTTTGTGTACTGCATATATCGGTAAGTAATTTTACTATTACTTATCATTATACGGAAGCTCTGCACGGTTCCAGTGCAGCACCGTGTTGTTGGCATTCTTGCTGGCTGGACTGCCGGACAGTAGTTCTGTGCTGAGCATCTGGCGCTTAGTTGGCTCAGTGCCTGGAAGATCTAGACAGGATTGCCCAAAGGGTGCAAACGTCTGTCCAGCGTTGGGGATTGCGGCACCTGCGAGGACCAATGGTCGTAAAAGCGAACCGTTTAGCCCACAGTGCGATTCGGCTCAGCGCCACATCGGTCGACTCCGGACCGTTACGGGGTCATTGTCTGTCCGGCGGCCAATTGAGTGGCCTTAATCCGACCACTTGATGGAGTTGTGGGCTGTGCTACTGCGTTCGCGCTATAATCGACCGCTTGGGTGGTCACTTTTATTGAGCGGGCCTTCGCGTGGGTTGCACTTTTCAGCGCGTTCAGACGCTCGCATCTGGAGAGCAGCTGCTCCAGAATCTTGCCGGCCAAGAGCTTTCTACGCTAGTGGTACGCCAGCGGATCAGTTTGACTGAAGGGTGAGTCGGAAAGTGAGATGCCTCCTGGACGGAAGAGGAGGACGAAGACCCTCGCTGGAAGCGGAGATTCCGTCGCTTCTACAGTCGTGGATGACTCCACGTCGGGTGGTGAAGGAKAGATGACGGTAGCGGTAAGGTCTCCGCCGCGTAGTAAGGCGCGTTTGGGGTCTCCGCGTCTAGAGGACGGGAGTAAGAGAGGGAGCAGTAGATGTGGCGGGAGTGACAACATGGCTACCGCTGAGAAAGCGGTTTCGCGTGTGGGGCCGCCGCGTACCGTAAGTGGTTACGAGGGAGGGAGCGGGAGTTGTGGTGGCCATCGTGGCCACCACCGACAAAGCGGGCGCGCGTATGCGGTCGTCGCGAAATGAGGGAGAGAGCGGTAGCAGAAGCGTGGCCGCCGCAATGAAAACCCATCCGGCTAGCACGGTGGTGAGTGGTCTCGAGTGCCAAAAAAGAGGGAATGCGGGATGTTTCACGGTGGGCAGTTGTTGTTGGGGGTGGGGCAGTCAGCCAAGTTGCGGCTGCCAAAAGAATAACGGGGGAGCTCAATGAGCTGGTCTTTGAGGCCAAGAATTTTCATGTAGGGACTGCGAAGGGGCTGTTGGAGGTTGCCTCAAAATATGAGGCACTCTTGATGACGGTAATAACMRAGAATGCCCATCTTCGCGGTCAGGTAGATGCCCTTAGAGGAAGTTGTGGGAGACACTCTTCGACGCCGAGCAGGTCATTACCGGCTCCGTCGGCACCGATGCCTGCGCCTCGAGCGCCTGTGCTGGAGGCAATCGCACCGGTGGCGCCGAAGCCTGTTGTAACCTGGTCGGTCGTGCTCAGGAATAAGGGGCCGACAACCTTCTCTCAGGAAATTATCGATAAAGTGGTCAAAGAGGTGGGTCCCTCACTTGGTATGAGAGTCCACGAAGTTAGACCAATCAAGGGTGGTGGGGCGGTTATTCGCTCTCCTTTTGTTCTTGAGAGAGAGAGTGTGGCGAATAACAAGAAATTCGGGGAGGTGGGGTTGGTCGTCTCTGTCAACCGGAAGTTGGGTCGTCGGGTTGTARTCCARGGGGTCCATACGGAGATTCCCCATGAAGAATTCATGGAGGAGCTACTCCGGCTGAACCTCCAGGATTTCAGCCCRGCRTCCCAGAGGTCGGACGTAAGGATGGTCAGTCGTCCCTGGAAGGTGACCYCTGACGGTAGCACCAATGTCGTCCTTGAGGGTACGGACAAGTTGATGTCCGCCCTCCTGGASGCAGGTASGYGCTACATAAAGTGGTTCTCCTTCCGGGTGCGACCGGATAGCCCCGTCGATGGCTGTTTCCGGTACATGGGATTTGACCACATGGGGAAAGAGTGTAGGGCTACAAAAGTTGTCTGCCGGAGGTGCGGTCAAGAAGGCCACAAAGCTGCCAGTTGCGTCAATGCACCACATTGCCGCAACTGTGCACTTAAGGGGAGACAAGCTGGGCATCTTATTATGTCAGCTGCCTGCCCTGTATATTGTGGTCTTGTTGAGCGCGCCCTCGCCAGACACTGATGTTTGGGATCATCCAACTTAACTGTCAGGGCTCCTATGCCGTGATGTGTAAGTTGGGGTGTTGTATGGTTGAGGGTGGCTGCGGTATTGCTCTTCTCCAGGAGCCTTACCCCACCAATGGTGTGGTTCGGGGTCTCCCTGGGGGTTTTAAGGTCTTCACTGACCTTAGAGCTAACGCCGCAATAGTTGTAAATAATCCACGCTACGATTGCGTAGTTGTGGATTCTTCACAACTGGGTATATGTGTAGCTATAGAAGGGGAGTTCGGTAGGATGAYTGTCGCTAGTTTATATTGTAAATATAGCGAGCCCCTAGAGCCCTACGTGGGCTACATGGATAAGCTACTACTACTTGCGAGTAGTAGCMCATTTATCCTAGGGCTGGATGCGAATGCCTCGTCCTCGATGTGGTTTAGTATGGTATCCCGGCATTCGTCTGGATACCAAAGCCACAGTCGAGGCGAGGCATTAAGCGAATGGGTGKTGGCTAATAGCCTCCACATTTTGAATGAGCCGAGCGAATGGTATTCGTTCGATGGGCCTGGGGGCGTGAGCGACATTGACGTGACGCTTATGAATAAGGCAGCAAGTAGGGATTTCATTGTTAAATGGGAGGTTAAGGGAGGGTGGGGATTGAGTGATCATAATTTGATTCAAATTATGGTTGAGGGTTCGTCCACCGATTGTCCTTGTGAATGGGGTCAGCATCAGATATATGATGCAAGTCAAATATCTGGGGTTGACTATGAGTGAAAGGATGTGTTTTACTCCACACTTGGCGTATGTGGAGAAGCGACTGCAGGCAACTGTAGGCAAAATACGCCGCATTTTGAGGAGCGATTGCGGTCTCGGACGTCGTGCTGCCCGCACCATATATCGTGGCCTGTTTGTGGCCTGTACCACATATGGAGCCCCTGTATGGTGGGAGGCAGCCACGACTGTCTGGGGGTCTCAAAAACTTCTCTCAATCCAGCGTTGCATGATGCTTGCTTGTKTGCCTGTATGTCGCACCGTCTCAACGGATGCGATGCAGGTTTTACTAGGTACACCCCCTCTTGACTTGATTGTCATAAAGCGTGCTGTTGCATTCAGGTTAAGAAGGGGTTTGGGTGGGTCATTGCTGCGGAACAACTGGATTTCCGACGACGATGTGGAGAGGGAGGGATATCTAGGGAACAAGAGGCTCCTAGATGATAGGGTTGGGCGTAGGTGGCAAGAACGTTGGGACAATAGTCCTAACGGCCGAGTGACGTACGAGTACACTCGGGACGTTGGGTTCGTTCAGGAGAACCCAGACTTCAGATTTTGTCTGAGTCTGGGTTTCCACCTTACGGGGCAAGGGCCTCTGAATGCATTTTTGCATCAGAAGCACCTATCAGGTACGTCAAGGTGTTTTTGTGAGGCGGAGTTGGAAAATTGGTCGCATTTAATTGCGGAGTGCCCGACGTACTCGGACATTAGGGATCTGGGTAGTATGGGGATTAGCTGGACTGAAGGACAATTAGACGTTAGTGAAGTGATCTCCACTAGTCGGAATTCCGAACAGTTAGAGTTATTTGCGCGTGAATTATTTAAGCGGCGAAGGCCGTTAGTTGGAAATTAGGGTCAGATTTATATGATTGGTGTGTGTCTGTGATGTATGCATGGGGTCCAACCCCTGGCCATCAGTCCGGAACCATATGGAAGCTCAACTTTTAGTAGTTTCGGCCACGAGGTCTGACCGGAGACTTAATTATGGTACCACGGGGAGCAGGAGCCCTTGGTGGTAACTCCAACCTGCTCACGCGGACTGGGCCCTCGGGGAGTATCGTGGTGGTTGTGGTTAAACCCCAAATGCGGGAAGAATTACTTTGTCAGCTGAATGTGGAGTTGCATTGCAACCGGGTGCCGGACCCAAAGCACGGCAGAGGTTTTAGATGGGCCCCGAACCCGATCAAGGTGGCTAGTGTGTCCATTCCACAATGACAATTGGTACTGAAAATGCTTGGAATTCTCAGCGCGCTGATCAACGCATTGATTTGATCCGCTGTACTTTTGAGTGCCGTGGAGTAAGGCTGTCGTCAGTAGATACCCACGTTAAACACACCGGACGTTGTCAACAGTGACGTGAGTGCCAAGTCGCGAGTGCGATGACTGTTTGGTTGATGACAGGAGATATTTCGTCTTGCCCTAGTTCACTGCCAGACCCATTTGCTTTGCTTCCTTGTCCAGTGTGGAGAAGCATAACGGCGCGGGTGTTGAGGCCGATGATATCAATATCACCGGCAAATGCCAGCAGCTGTACTCTCTTATAAAAGATGGTACCTGCTCGAACTATTTTCTCCAGCAGCAGATAGATGAAGTCGCACGATAGGGAGTCGCTTTGTCTGGTGTTTTGGTGCTGCTCAACGTCAGTTTACACAGCCGTATTAGTTTTGCGGGGATACCAAATTCAGACATCGCGGCATAAAGGCAGCTCCTTTTCGTGCTGTTAAAAKCAGTTTTGAAATCGCCGAAGAGGTGGTGTGTGTCGATGCTCCTTTCACGGATCTTTTCGAAGATTTGGCGCATGATGAATATCTGGTCGGTTTTTGATTTTCCAGGCCTAAAGTCACACTGATAATGTTGAACCAGTTTGTGGAAGGTGGGATTTAATCTTACATACAATACGCTACGATAGAACTTTGTGTGGATTTGGCAGAGCACACTTAAATTTCACTAGTTGGGTATGCATTCCTCCGACCATGTTTTACAAAAAAGCTGATGAATGCTCCTTATCAGTTATTCAATACCGTGTTTGAATAGCCCGGCCGGCCCATCGGTCCTGCCGCTTTGTTGTTCTTCAGGCGGGTAATTGCTATTAAAACTTCTTCATGGTCGGGCAATGTAACGTCTATTCCATCGTCATCGACTGGGGAATCGGGAATGCCTTCTTCTGGCGCTGTGCGTTCACTGCCATTCAGCAGGCTGGGGAAGTGTTCCCTCCATAATTTAAGTATGCTCCGGGCATCGCTGACTAGATCGCCTTTGGGGGTTCTGCAAGAGTATGCTCCATGCCAGCTTATCAAGCTCTTCGTACTCACGCATTTCGGCCTCTTTCTTTTTCCGTCTGCAAATGCGTCTCGCTTCCCTCTTCAACTATCGGTTTCTATCCCATCCCGCACGTGTTGTGTTCGATCGTAACGTTGCGAGGTAGGCAGTCTGTTTTCTCTCTGCTGCGACACGGCACTCTACATCGTACCAGCTGTTCTTTGCGTGCTCCGAAAACCACCAGGTCTCTTATACCGAGTTTCTGACGAGTGCGTGTTGTGCTGCACAGAGGCGGGTACGAATCTCGGCTGCAACAAGGTAGTGGTTGGTAGTTTTGAGATCCGCGCAGCCGGACGGCTTGATGAATTTTCTACTGCTGAAATTTATTACTACATATAACCATATTTCGGGCCCCGGAGAAATCGATCCGCCTCAACCCATTTGGGGATGTTTCTGAGCAAAGGCTGAAACGCCAAAGATATCTTCCTTGCCTACCCTGGCGTTAAAGTCGGCCAGAACGGTTTTGACATCGTGGTGGAAATGCTGTCATAAGTGCGCTCCGAGCGCTCATAAAAGGCATCCTTGGTCGAATCGTCCTTCTCTTCCATCGGGGCGTGGGAGTAAATCAGCGATATGTTTATAAACTCCAATTTGATGCGGATTGTGGCTACATGTTCATTCACTGTAGTAAATATCATAATAACCTACTCCCCTCAGACCTTGTTCCGTCCATCACATTTCTTGGACGGCGGTGATGCCAATCTTCACTCTAACGAGGACATCAACCAGCTGGGCAGCGGCGCCTTCACAATTAAGGGACTGGATATTCCAGGTGCTTGTCCGTAGTCACAAAAAGGAGGATCTCTCATCCGAAGCCGTCTTTTAGTTTTTATTGGTACTTTTTTTACGTGGCGGGTCCCAAACCCAGACCTCAACCCTGTGGAGTGAATATTTTCTTTCTTATCACTTTGGCTCGCTTTCAAACGGGTGTTCTTAGACTACCCAGGGGATATTCGGTAGTGTAAAAATTGTTTCTGACCTCTACCAAGTGAATGGCGATCAGAGAACTTTCCTCACTTACGTGAACTTCTACACATGACTCCATCCTCCTAGATACCTATCAACACAATATTTAAGTTCAGGTTGGAAATGCAAAACACGCAAGAAATGTTGTTTCGAACTTGTAGCGAATTTCAAGCCCTCACGAATTAAATTATCCGTTAAAACCTGACCTTCTTCACCTTCGTATTAGTAATTTTTACCGTGCGATTTTGAACTGTGCTACAGTCTCTAGTCTCTAAATCTGAGATTTTAAGTTAGAGAAAACGTTTTGTTTGATGTTTTTACACTCGAGTGAAAATAAATATGTCGATAACAAATATTAAATCTTCCAAAACCGAATCAACAAACATAGTTATCAATAAAAATAAAAATATATGTTGACTTTGTTTCGTAAAATTTACGAAGTTTATGTAAAATGTTATGTAATGTTTCGTGTTTGAGTTGCTTAAAAAACATAAAAAAAAATTACAATCGAATAATATCAGTGATGATCTCTAGTCAGTATATTTAAAATGGTGGACAAGAGTACTTTTTAGTTTCGTGACCTGTTAACTATCACGTCTCAAATTTAAGCCAATATTTTGAGACTAACGCTAGAGACTGCTTAGTGAATAGTAACTAGCCACAAATTGAGAATTTGCCTCAAAATTTCTCATATAGGGACTAGAGACTCGTTACAGAATCCCTCTATTATTCTCATTGATTGCGGTCATATGATTAAGTGGTCATCATCAATAGGATCTTTTTACATTAATTCATCGAAGTCAGCCATTTGCATGTTGTCAAATCTATCGCCGCCAATATTATTTGAAAGGCATTAGATATTTGATCTGGAGTATATCTGCCCTCTTGAATTATTATTGCCATTTCATCCGCATATTTTTTTGCAGCATTTTCGTCTGCTGATACCAATTCTTCTTGAATTTTTATTTTGTGAAAAGCGTACTTTTCAGAAAAACTATCAGCCATCTATGACTTGCAATAAAGCAAAATTATTTTCCCTGACGGGATATTGATGGTTCAAACTCCGGAAGTCGGTTGTATTTTCTAAGTGCTTTCTCTTTTATCATATTCCATCAATAGAAACTTTTTTTCCTGTAAATCTTCAATACCTTATGTTTTTCAGTTTTCTTCTACTTTGGAGAATTTCCATTATATTTTTGAACTGACCCAGAAATTACTGATTCTCAGATAGAACTTTAATCCTTTTAAATTGATCTTATTGTCGCTTCTTTAAAACCAAAAACTCTGCCAATAGATATTGAACCTTCGCCACTTTCTAGACAGTCTATAATTTTTATTTTCGTTGCTAATGAAATCTTTGTCTCTTTTAAATATGCTGTTGTTTAGACATTATAATATATTATTAATTAGGGCACTGTAAAAAAGAAATAAAATAAAATTGCTTATTACAGTTTTCTAAGATAACAATCTAACACAATGTTACCCTTTGAAAAGTTATTTCCAATTCTGACTATGTAATTTGAAGATTCCACCAATTTATCAAAAATTGGACCATTTTTGATTTTTAACCATTTATATTAATTGCTGCTTGATTTGTACACTGGAAACTGAAAGAATCAAATGGAATTTAATACTGTGGGAAGTAGGCCTGGTTGTAGTCATTTTCGCACTGTGACATTGGGAGAATATAAAAAGGCCTCGGTCTGGTACCGAGATTTGTGATTTCACCAAAAAGTGGACGATGCCACGCCCATGGTTTCCCGTTATGATCCGATTTCTCCATTTTCACACTGTCGGTATAACTTCTTATAATACTTCAGCTAAGTAAATTTTGTTGTTGTAGCTTTAGAGATTTAGGAGATTTGTACATTAAACTTATTATAAGGCGGGGCCACGCCCACATTTTAATATCACATTCGATGAAACCATGAGTTGTATGCGATATACGACCTAATTAATATAGTTCAGCGAATTAAAAGACAGCAGCTACACTGGCTAGGTCATGTTGTCCGAATGGATAAAAACAGTCCAGCTTTGAAACTATTCGACGCAGTACCCGCCGGGGGAAGCAGAGGAAGAGGAAGACCTCAACTTCGTTGGAAGGACCAGGTGGAGAATGATCTGGTTTTGCTAGGAATATCCAATCGGCGCCACCAAGCGAAAAGAGGGAACGACTGGCGCGCTGTTGTTAACTCGGCTGTAATTGCGTAAGCGGTGTCTACGACAGTAAAGAAGAAGAAGAAGTTCATTCATAATGTATTTCAAATCAATCAAATCATCTTGGTCAAAAAGTGGGATTTATTATATCCGCCTTAGCTAATGTAATTCTCAAGTTCGATATTTGATTGATTAATATTATATTCCTTGCTAATAGTATTTCATACAAATGCGGTGCGTCAATCAAATCATTATTTTAGCTTTAATTATTTCGTTCGCTGTGTCAGTAAGTTTATTAATGTGTGTCTGTGTTAGTGTATTATTAACTACCTGTTTATTCTTTGCATCAATTAAATTTAATTCGGACAATTTATTTTTATTTAAATCATGCCTGCCTGCTTTTGTCTTCAGTGCCCGAGAAGTGTAAACTTCTTGCCATTCTGTGGTGCACTTTTAGTACGAACAATCAGTTTCTAAAATGTTCTGTATCCACGTCTAGCAGCTTTCGCAAATGCGACTGAGTGAATAATTTGGATAATTCTACCGTTTCCTCTGGTAGGATAATCTCGTGCCTCCCATACCTTTCCGTCAATTACCGGGAAATAGTTGAAGTGGAAGTAGTCAATAATCTGACCATGACCCCTAATGCTTATAGGATTGGATTAAATAATGGGCGAAATTGGTCAGTGCAAATAAGAAAGATTTTTTTGCCAGTGGAAAATATATCAATATGGAGTATTTTTCCAGCGTATGATGGAACTGGTGTCTGACCAGCCATTTTTTTTTTTTTTTTTTTTTTTTTTTTTTTTTTTTTTTTTTTTTTTTTTTTTTTTTTTTTTTTTTTTTTTTTTTTTTTTTTGAAGTGCCTATCGTACTTTCCTTTAGTGCATGTCTTGCAATTTATTACTATTTCATTGGCCAACTTGGTCTTTTTTAGAAAATATTAATCGCGAAGGTATTGTTTGGTATTTTCCCGGGCGCATCTATGCGCGCGGTTATGTTCGGTGGTGACAATTTCCATTCTTCGTTTTATCACCAAATCCTGTTGTCTACTGGGTAGTGTTGCTGATCGCTTTGTTCTAAAGAGCGACCTCTCGCAGGTATTAACATATACGAGTGAAACTTTAAACACATTTTTCTCGAAACGAAAAATTTCAAAATTGCTGACATCATAACTCAACGAGAAATTGACCAATCGACTTCAAATTAAAACTGAGTGTTTTACGTTTACTTTACAATGACGTACGATATTTTTGATTGGTTGAAAATTGCCGATTTGGTATTAAAAAATGACCATTTTTACTAAAAAATTCGATTTTTCTTCCAAAATTACACCATGTTGTTAATAATCGACATTTGTCAAAGATCGTAAGTCATTGTATAGGAAATATATTTAAATTTAATAAACCTTTTGAACTTTTTTGTTTCAGCTACTCATTCGGCCGAATCATGTGAGCAGTTTAACCTTTTTTGTTTTTGGCAACTCCGAAGACATCACATAACTCCGATATTTTTCAATAGTTTTGAAAACATAAAAGTCTTAGAATATAGCTGAGCATATACCTTATTATGTGCAAAGAAATTTCAAAACATTCGATCGAGTACTTCTCTTTTTAAATTCACGAAATCGCCTAATTTTTCATCTGTTACACTGGCCCTTTATAGGCTTTTTTTTGTCGCTTCGATCGTATAGGTCAACGATTTTTCCCTGTGAGTCGTTGCAGCGTTTTACTGTGTCCGCCACATAATTTTCTTTACTGGTTTATAGAACACTTTTGCCTTGAGTTCTTCAATGAATGCCTTCCATCGTTTGATTCTTGCATTCGTGTTTCTATCTGAGACGGCTAAAGTAAGGGGCTGGTGATCAGAGATCTTGCTCCATATAAGTAATTTTTCAATTTACCTCGGACTTAGACAGTAGCTAACAATTCTCGCCCATTCGTGGCGTAGTGTGCCTCGCTTTTCTTTAGCGTGCGTGAAACCATGGAAATGGGTCTGCCCCATTGGGACAGGACTGCACCAATGCTATCTATGGAGGCGTTAGTAGTTAAATCAAAAGGCTGCTTGAAATCTGGGTAAATAAGTATGACATGCCAGGATATTCATCAATCTTTCGCATTACGTTGAGTTTCGTCAAACTCTATCGAGACCTTTTTGGAAATATGCTCTTTCACCGAACCATTTTCTCCTTTGGGATCAGAAACGTGCGCAGGCTCATGTTGGAATCAGTCAAGCATTTTGAGAACATATCAATATGTTGGACATGGTCAGTTGCGGTTTTGAAAAAGACATTTCGTCATTTACAAAAACATAACATATATTTTCGATGCTCCACATCTGTAAAGTTTACACTGTCACAGTATGGATACTGCAATTGCTCGGATTTGATACAGTAATTAATAGTGTTGTTAAGTCGACTCCTATAATTTTATCCAATGAGTTAAGTGGGTCTAGCACGAAGTTTTGGGAGATTTGGCGAACAAATTTCATAAGGCACTTACTAGTTGCTTTGCGCGAACCATGTATCGGCTTACGATGAAATGGCTTTCGACAGGAGTTACTTCTTGTTGCCACTTTATGAGCTTAATATAATTTTTTCCGACCCTGTGCCAATTAATATTTTTATATTTTTCCCACCCAGCTTTCGCTTGATATATGGCAGCCAGGTGCGCTCTCTAAGAAATGCAATGACTCATTGTCGCATGATCCGCTATCGTCTCTGTTTTCGTTTACAAAGGCTTGCGCTGACTTTTGATATTCTTGCGAATCAGGCTAATCGCTGCCGCGTTTGTCCTGTTTCCCTATCTGCCTGCCCGCCTAAACATTAAAAGTCGTTCATCTTCATAATTTCTGCCTTGTTTCGCGTGAGGTCAATTTCTATTATTTTGCCTCCACTGTTATTTCTTTTCTAAAGACCCAGCGAACTCGCCACCAGATGGCTTCGTTTTATACAACATTTCGTTTGGTGAAATTTTTTTTTGGTTTATATTTGAAAAGGAAAGGTTTTTGGTTTATATTTGAAAAGGAAAAATTATATTTCATTTTGCAACAGTAATGAATTCATTTCGATAACAAAAATTAAGTGTTATTTAGTTGAACTTCTCTAAGTAAATGAAAGTGAATCCAAAGTAAATACTGAATCCAAGCGTTATACTGTACGTGTCCACACATTATCCGTTTCATTGAAGTGCTCCTTGGTAAACCACATTATTTTTTGGACTGACGTTAACACAAACAAAGCGGCTGGTTTCCCAACTCGTGAGCACGCGAAGTGTAACTGCCCATGTGAAAAGCAATGACTTTCTAAATTTATCCCGTAAACACTAATCGATTGGCTTTGCGATTTGTTAATTGTCATTGCGAACGCAAGGCGAACAGGAAGAACACAGTGTAACTTCTGAGTGATGGTGTAGTGTGTGGTGTATATGTAGTTGTTATATGTTGCAATTCATTGTGTTGGTGTGAGTGATTGGTTATGAATGTTGTATCTTTTACCTTGCAAGTCGGCATGAAGGCACCTTATCGACTGATATTAGTTCCGAAGGAAGTCATGCGAAAGCAGTTATTGTATTGAAGCAAATGGCTGGAATCGGGATAACTTCCATGGAACAATGGTTTCAGGGGCTGGGATCGTGTAAGTAATGAATCCAGTTTGACTTTTCCACAATCCAGCCGTTTCTCTTTTGAACTTTAACGCATTGCAATTCCGGCATATTGTCGTCATTGGTCCAATATCTAAATTTTTATCATCACTGTAGTGCGCAGTGCGATCATATTGAAAAGCCAAGCGATTGTATGATGCCAATGATATTCGTATCCTCTCGCGATGTCTCAATCGGGCATTTTCTCTTATTATATTTTGTCTTTCTTCGCTTAAGTTCTGTGAGTACACTTGCTGATGGCTTGCATGTCTTGTGAGACGGAGGATGTTCGCTCGTAGTCCCCTAGACAGTTTTTGACTATGGTGAATTAAACCTCAAATGCACGATCCACATAAYTTAMACAATTCAACTTACCACCTTAAARACAAACWCCTACTGTTGAAATTTAATAAAARTTTGCACAATACACGTGATTGATTTGATGGTTTCCATTGAAATGTTAGGAAACGAATAACTTATTGGTTTTTAATTTTTGTTTCACTATTTCACAGTGAACACAATACCGGTTTGTCACATGAAATTAACTGAGCAAAGGACAATGAGTAGCTGTCAAACAATGTATCACGCATAGGCACCATCTTAAAATATTGGTTTGTAGTACATTCTATGTATCAGAGATGTATG
>NW_017534505.1:21622-47246 GCF_001853355.1 Bactrocera latifrons
GAATGTTTCGCCTTCTCACTTTAGCTCACCTTCAAACGGATGTTCTTAGGCTACCCAGAGGATACTTGGTCAAGGACCGGAAGTCGTGAGCTGCTAGAGTCATATGTAAAAGAATCGTTTCTGGCCACTCCCACGTGAATGGCGATCAGAAAACTTTCCTCACTTGCGTGAACAGCTACACATGACTCAATCCTCCGCCAAATGTCCCTCCTTACGAGAATTATATCATCTTCTGGAGGACGTCAGATAATTTTATAGAACATCACAAGTCAAATTAAATTACAAAACTTGAACAGATTTGAATATGAACATATGATCTACTTAAAGTGTTCAAATTTCCTTTAATATAGCAGATTTACATATGCATAAAAAGCATAATAACACTAGTTTACATTAATTTTGAGATTTCTTGCTAATTTTGGTTTGCTAAAACGGAAAATGACATTAAGTATTTTTTGTGCTGTAGTGAAGGAGTTACTAAAATGACAAAAAGACAGGTACAAGGTAAGTTCCAAAGTAAACGGGACTTTTTGAATCTGGCCTCTGGTGGCACCATATATACGATGACTGGTGAATTTGCTGTGTTTATTGATTGTCCAGTAAGAATTTCATGGCATTTCGTACTTCAGAAGTGAAGTTATTGCGTTTTAAGTGTCAGTATGTTTTTGTTATCGGTGCGAAAATGAGTTTGGTAAAAAGAAAGAGTCAACATTAAATTTTGTTCTAAAATTGGTAAAACTTTTCCCGAACGTTTCAATTGATGAAATGAAGATCAACATGTGGGCCAATCATGGAGATGAATTGAACATCTCCAAAACATTGATTTATCGTATTTTGACCGAATATTTGGGCTTACGAAAGGTGCGTGCACGGTTTGTTCTGCACAAATTGACTGACGACCAAAATTTGCTAAGAACCCAACATTCGAAGAACGATTTTTTGACCAAAAATCACATTTAACCACCGTGCAAAAGCTGTATTGAAAAAATTATTTGTTGTTTTTTTTTGTGATTAATTATTAAAGTTTGAAATTCAAAAAAAAAAATTTTGAAGCACCCTTATATATATATACGAGGTGTGTTCAAAAATTATCGCGAATTTTGAATTTTCGCGGGTTACGCATATTCGAATTTCAAATTTTTAGTGGCGTTATGTTGGTACTCATGTCCCTCGCTTATGCCGACAAGCTCGGCCATTTTGAATATTTATTTAATTGTTGACAGCTGCTTTGCTTACACGTGTTTTGGATCGTCTTCGATTTCTACCTATTCAAAAAAATGGATCAAAGAACCTGTATCAAATTTTGTGTAAAAAACGAAATTAAGTGCGCGGATGCATTCCGAATGTTGACTATGGCATACGGTGGTAGAAAATGTTCTCAGAAGACCGAGAAGATGTGACAAAAATTGGCTTTTGCACCACGATAACGCCCCTGCTCACACATCGTTGCTTGTGCGCGACTTTTTGGCCAAAAACAACACACTAATGATGCCGCAGCCACCGTATTSCCCAGATCTGGYCCCCTGTGACTTTTTTTGTTCCCTAAACTGAAGTGGCCCATGAAAGAACGACGTTACGCTTCTCTTGACGAGATAAACAAGGCATCGAAGGAGGAGCTGAAGAAGATAAAAAAAATTTTTTTTTGAAGTGCCTCGAAGATTGCAAAAACCGTTGGCACAAGTGTATAATATCTCATGGGGATTACTTTGAAGGGGACAAAATAGATATTCATGAATAAATAAATAATTTTTGAAAAAACACAAAATTCCCGATACTTTTTGAACACACCTCGTATATACCACATTTCGTTGTAAAGTAGTGACGATATATTCTTTAAATAAAGAGATATGCAAATGGAGCCTTGGTGTCATAAAATTATCTGCATTTAACATCACGTCGTTCTTGTTGGCATACCCTTTCTACTACTAGCAGATCACTTAATTTCCTTTCCCACTTTGGGAAGAGGACATATGTTATGGACAATATTTAATATTCAAATCCGCACACCATCACAAGGGAGCCCACTGAGCGTGTGAAGTGCGCTACACTCTAATTCATGACACTGACTTTCCTCTCGTATTAATTGCAGCCTTGTCGAGTGGGGCGCCACCCATAACATGATTTTTTTTTCTATTACATATACTTTTAAATTTTCATTCAATCAAATATTTTCTCTTAATAATATTAATGTAGATAAAGTTAAAGAAACATATGGAATTTAAAATTGTAACGATATGGAGCATGCTTGTGGTCCGATTTTGCCTTTTTTCACACTTGGATGTAATATTACAAATATAAGTAACTAATATTTACCTAGCAACATACAGTGTTTGTCCGGAATATAATAGGACTGCATCGATTTAAAAAAATTGATCGTTACAATTATCTTAAAACATTCAAAATAGGCTCCTTCTGCGTCGATGCAGCGCTGCCAGCGTAATTTCCAAGCTTTGAAAGCGTCACGGAAGGCATTCTCCGAAACAACTTTGAGAGCCGAGGTGCATGCTGATAGGCGAGGGGACGCCGGCGTGTTTTGCTCGGTAGATTGCCTCCTTGTCTTGGGATCATACTTAAAGATCCATGATTCGTTCCCTGTGATTACGTTATTTAAAAAGTGGATGACCTTCCGTCCATGCCCTAAACCAATTCCGATTCCGCTCATATGTAATAACAATCTTTCTTGGATGCCAAATCAGCAGAGTTTAGGTTTTACAAACAACCTTTAAGGGAATAATTTTATTATAGATACTCTGTTGCAACATATTCCAAGATTATATTAAAATAATTAAAATAGATTCATGCGGAGTAAGCCGTTTTTATGCATTATTCCGAATGAAAGCAGCATCTTGTAAAAATGGTACTATATTTCTATCGATATTGATGCCTGAACTTACAAAGGGCCATTTATCAATTTAATAGTCGCACTATTTTATGTTGAACCTGAAAAATAATATACATATATAAAATCAAAAGTCCAATTGGGTGAATGTAAGAATATGTGCTATTGTTCAATAGCTAATAATCATAGAAATTGTTAATTATGTTTAAGTGCAATTCGTTCACAGAGAGTTCATTGCTATCCACCAGAGTATCCACTAATATCCTACGTGAGGAAGAACAAGACTGTACAAGGTCGAACCTTTTGCTGTTAAGTTTTTATAATTCGTTGCGTTATTAGTCGCTTGAAAAATATTTATCAAACACAAATAACAATTGCTTTACAAAAGTGAATATAACCAAACAACTAAAGATAAAAAAAATATCGGRAAAAGGAAGAGGAGAGGCGTGGTTAAATTTTCAAGAGTTCGAAATGGTTTACGTCGATTTCTAGCAAAAATATGAGTTCTATAGAAAAAAAGTTATAGGGCAATGTTGAAGTTATAAAAAAAGAGAAAAACTACCTTCTTTATGTTCCAAATTTTCTTTCCGTATGTTAATTTTCAATCAAAAAATCACAAGTAAAAATAAACATTTTTTTAAAACGTCAATAGGCTTTATATTCATCTCCACTTCCTAGGGTAGAAATCATATACAATATATTCAGAAAATTCATTTCAAGAAAAACAACGCCTGCAGTTCTTGTTTTTACAAAACTTTCATTATTACTAAAATAAATTTATTAATTACGGAAGGGTAGTTTTTTCATTTATTTAAATTCAAAAACTTAGTTTTAATTAAAAAGTAAAAAAAGTAAAAGGCTTTAACTAAAATATTCGGTGAATTTATTTCACAATTATATTAGTAAACAAGTAAGGAAGGGCTAAGTTCGGGGGTGTCACCGGAAATATTATACTCTTGCAACTTACAACAATAAAAGCCGGGGAAATACATTATGGTGTAAAACGTCAACCTGAGGATCGAAATCCAAGCAATTTTATATATGTGGGAATGAAACGATATGGCAACACAAAAGAGACAGAAGAGGAAAAGAAGAACAGCAAGACGAGTAAGAAGTGTGCGACATGCAGCAAGATAGAATTGAATTAAATTTAATATACTTGTAAATCGTTTTTTTTTTTTTTGTAATATTGAAATCAATAGTTTTGTTCAATAAACCATATTATTCATTCTTTAAATATAATTAGATTTATTTTGAAGGGTTTAATTACGACGAGCACGACGGCAGGCATGCGCGAAATTACGCATACATTGCATCAAATTGAGTGTGTAGCATAATTAATTTCCATTAGCAACTTGCCGCAACTGAGGTGCAAAAAGGAAAATGTACAATTGCATATCTTCTAAAATCTACAAACAGAGAATTTGCTTGAAATGACGACGATAGCGAAGGTGAATACAGCGGTGAGGTAGCAGCAGGCAACATGAACGACGATAGAAACAGAAATCGCGGCGAATTGGAAGACAAGTGTTCTAATCATCAATATAATACAATTAGAAAAACAACCCGCTCTCATGAAAGAGAAACGACGATTGTTTCGAACCATTTTTGAACGACGATTATGCAACCGAAAAAGATAACACAATAACCCCGAGAAGCAGAAGAACGCAACCATCACAATTTTCAGGATTTGCATTGAATTTTTGTGATGTAGAAGAAACAATACGATAATTCCATGGAACAGATAATTTACCAGTGGAAGACTGGATGAAAGAAGTCGAGGAGGCATCAGCTATTATGGGATGGGTTGACTTTCAAAAATATGTATTTGCTAAAAAGTCTATTAAAGGTACCGCAAACTTATTTCCAAATATGAAAGGGGAATTATATCCTGGGAAAAGTGGAAATGAACGTTGTTGAGAAAATTCCAAACAGCAACGAATAAAGAAACAATTAACTGAAAGAAGAATAAAAAAGTCGAAAACCTGCAAGATTATTTTTTTTAAATGAGAGATATCGCAACAAGGGGAAACATTGGAAAACAAAGAAATGATAAAATCAGAAGAACGAAGTATAAATGGATTCAGAAAAACAATGAAACAGAATAATGTTGAAACGAAAGTGGACATTCGTTGTTATAATTGAGAGAAAGGTGTGAAGTGTTTTGGGTGTAATAACTTTGGCCTTTTGTCGAAAAATTGTCCAAACAAAAAGTAACAAACGTAATTTATAAATTGTTAAAACAAGTAAAGATATAATGATGAAAGAAGTATAAATGGCAGATAAGAAGTGGTTAGCTTTATTTGATACAGGTAGTAAATTTCATGTTGTTACATAAAGAATGTACGAATTAGTAGAAGTTGATACAATCAAACTTTTATTTAGTGGGATGTGGACAAAAATCAAATGAGAACAAAGTGAAACCGATTGAACATTTTGAAAAAAGTGTAGAAATAATCAATAACATTTTTAATAAAAATTTTCACGTCGTACCATCAAATAGCATAGACGTTAACATTATTTTAGGTGAAGAATTATACTCTAAAGCTGAAGTGTGAATTAATTCAAGCAGTATTTTTGTATAGCAATTATATACATATGTGTGATATATTTGAAAAACATGCGCTGATGAAAATTGATAAACGTAAAGAAGATATAAACGGGGTCCCACTTGCTGCTGCTGCTGCAAAGCAAAACGTTTTTGATTTAATTGAACTTCAAGTATATACGCCCAATAAAACTAAAACAACAAATGTAAAAATGACAATAGTGCTAAAAGACGATACGCCCAATTTTTCTTTACCTAGAAAGAAGTTAAGGCAGATCATTTATAGGCAAACTACACAATGGCTTGAAGACGGAGTTGTTGAAGATTCATAGTCTGAATTCTGCAGTCCAGTAGCATTTGTGAAAAAACCACCAATGATAGCACACCCAAGTTGTGTATAGACTATCRACTCATAAACAAAGTAATAATTAAAGACAGATTCCCACTGCCAGTAATTGGAAATCAACTCGATCGACTACAAGACTCTAAGATATTTAGCACGATTGATCTAACAAACGGGTTCTTCCACGTTGACGTGTCTGATGCAAGTCGTATGACATATACTTATTTGTAACCCATAATAATATCAATTTCTCATAGTACCATTTGGATTGTGCAACCCTCCTGACGTTCCTCGGAGGTATGTAAATCCTACCAAATCACCACCAAAAGTGGTCATCAGTAAGCTAAAGACCTAAAGCATCAATTTTGGTAATCCAGTCATAATGATCTCTGATAAAAGTTTGGATTTCACGTCCGTCGAATTTAAAGAAAACTGTCAATTAGAAAATACAAAACACGTTAAGATAATTAGAGGACTACCACATGCCAACGGCCAATTTGAAAGATTTAACCACACAATAATTACAATTTTATCGAAACTAAGTATCGAAGATGCAACAAATAGGTATCGCTATGTCGACCGAGTACAACAGGTGCTAAATTCCACATACCATCGAAGCATAAATATGACACTGTTTATAATGATGATTGGAAGTCGAATGAGGTCTAAAGAAGATATTCATATAAAAGAACTTATTGAAGAACAACTAGAGCAACAATTCAACCAAAATAGATATGAAATGCGCAACGTCGGAAAAAAACAAATCTTTAAGATTCAAGAAGAAAACAAAAAATCATATAATCTCCGACCAAAAAAGCCATACTGTTGCTATAAAGCGCGCACAATTAGGTAGCGGTTTAAAGATGAAACAAAAGTGCTAAGGCCCCTGTCGAATTACTAACGTAAAACCAAACAAAACTTACGACGTCCAAAAACTGGGTAACGGCGCAGGTCCAAGATCAACAACATCGTGCGCAGAATTTATGAAAGAATGGTCAAATGGACTTATTGTAGTTGGTGCAGATTGTGGAGTTCCCCTTTTTGTAGATTGGGCAGAGCACACCTAAATTCCAATTGTTAGGCGTGCTCTCGGCCAATCATATTTTACAAAGAAGCTAATGACTGCTTCTTGTCAGTTCTTTGCCGCCGTGTTTGAATAGCTCGGCCGGCAATCCATCGGCCCCCACCGCTCTGTTGTTCTTCAGATGGGTAATTGCTATTGGAACTTCTCCATGGTCGGGCAATGGAGCGTCTGCGCCATCGCCATCGATTGAGGAATCGGGTTTCGTTTCTCCTCCCATCCCGCACGTGTTGTGGACGATCGTAACGTTGCGAGGTAGGTAGTCTGTTTTCTCTCCGCAGCGACACGGCACTCCTCGTCATACCAGCTGTTCTTTTGAATTTTCCGAAAACCAATGGTTTCGGTTGCAGCTGTACGTAAGGAGTTTGAAATGCCGTCCGACAGTTCCCTTACAACGAGTTGTTGACGAGTGCTCGCAGAGAGCAGGAGTGCAAGCCGAGTAGAAAATCGTTCGGCTGTCTGTTGTGATTGCAGCTTCTCCACTTCGAACCTTCCTTGTGTTTGTTGACGTGAGTTTTTTGCTGCACAGAGGTGGTGCGAATCTTGGCTGCAACAAGATAGCGGTCCGAGTCGATGTTAGGACCTCGGAGCGTACGCACGTCTAGAACAATGGAGACGTATCTGCCGTTTATCGCAACATGATTGATCTAGTTGGTGGCTTTTCGATTCGGAGAGGATACTTGGTCAAAGAGCGGAAGCCGTGAGCTGCTTGAGTCATATATAAAATAATTGTTTCTGGCCACTCCCACGTGTATGGCGAATTGTGTGAACTTCTACACATGACTCCATCCTCCAATATAGTAGAATAGTAGTCTCAATAGTATGTTTACGTTGATCATATGATGTGGGAAGCACGGGAAATACCAATAAACAACACTGAACAAAAATAACACACAATACTGAATAAAATAAGACACAACTCACGCGTTATCTTACAAATAKGCTATAGAAAAAATTAGCTCTACTTGGATGACACGTTTATTAATTCATATTTGCAGTTGTTCATATTCTAGACAGATCCACTTACTCACCGTTCGGAATTTTATATCAGAAAAAGGGAACACAACAATTCCGCAAGAAATGCTTTTTATTTCCGTAAGAATTTTAATACAAAAAAATTTTTTTTAAAAGATATTCGCACAATATTAAAGTTAGAACTTGGGGGGAGCAGCACGGCTTTCGTCAGAGGATTGCAAAAACGAAGTCATGAACTCGTTTCTCAGGTGGAAGTGTTCCCATAATCTGCGTTTGCATTCATTGCTTGTGCATAGTACAGATCTTGCACATGAAAATGCATTTCTTGATTTGGGGCTTCAGACGATTAATGTAAAACTCTTGGAGTAGAATATATTGCTGAGGCAATGTTCGGCGTGTAGCATTAATATGTTAATGTAATTCAGGAATAATGTGGCAAAAGGAAACTTCTCAGGTATGATTATGGGGTCACATTCGTTGTATGTTAGGCTTGAGTTAACAAGCCAACTATTGGCACGGAGCAGGGGTTTCGTGTATAAAAATAAGTTTAGAACTAAAAGTGAGCTCTTTTCGTCAATCGACTTCGATTATCTCAGTAAAGGCATGACGCGGTTGAAGTTTGGGTTGATGCGATAAGAGCAACCTTTACTTTTTGTAAGTCTTGATTCGCCAATATATCGCRTTGGGAGTAAGTGTCTCCTTTAAGTTTAAGCCGCTTTAAAAACTGAGCATATAGTCGACTACTCTGAGGACTCGGGGAAACGATAAAAATCGTTAGAGGATGTCATTATCATCCAATATTGTGGGATATTTGTCTATTTTGCGACTTTCGGGGACGACTATGTAACGCATTGGCGATTGGCCAAGAATTGGGAGATTCTGTTGACTATCGGAGGCCATTCCACCATAGAGTGGTGGTGGCGAGATGCAGGGGTTTGGACCCTCTTGTTCCTGGATCAGTAGGATTGTCAGCACTGACTACGTATCGTCAAGTGACTGATACAACAAGGTCAAGTATTTGCGACGCTCGATTAAAAATATATTTTTTTCACGCGTGTGGTGGCTTTTCTAATCAAACAAAAATTATTTCGGAATCCGACCATAGATATAATTTGTATTTCGGTAGGTTTAAGTGGGTCTGCTTCAATTAAGYTAGTTTTTCTGGTAGCAAAGCGTCACAGAGTTCAAGTCCTGGGAGACTTAGCGTTCTTAGAGACGCAACTTTTGCTTTTACCACTAGTAAATGGCTTATAGTTGCGGTATCGCTAAGTTTGAGCACATACATAGTGGTACAATATGCCTTTTCAGAGGCGTCTAGAAGACGTTAAGTTCTAGTTTGTATTCGGGGGAATAGCTTACCCACGGTGGAATTTGTATTTGCGAAATGTCGGTGCGATTATTAGCGAACTGGGACCATTTTTCTAAGCGCAGAGGTTTCACTTATTCGTCCCATTCAATTCCTTCGCTTTTATCATAAATGGCGAAAGCCATCCTGCGAGGTCGAAAAGTTTTGCCACCGAGGATAAAATTTGTCCAGCGCACAACCCTGCGGAAAGGGGATGTTTCACTTTCTCACTTTAGCTCGCCTTCAAACGTATGTTCTTAGGCTACTCAGAGGATACTTGGTCAAAGACCGAAAGTCGTGAACTGCTTGAGCCGTATGTAAAATAATCGTTTCTGGCGACTCCCAAGTGAATGGCGAATTGCGTGAACTTCTACACATGACTCCACCCTCCTTTCCCATTACTACATACTGTTTAAATGACACATAAATAGAAGTTTGATTATCTATATATTAGATATATGGGGACTAAGGGAAGTATTGGTCCGATCAACCTATTTTTGACATACATACATACCATTGTCAGAGAAGTACTATCCCTTAAATTCGATTATATATCTACGGGCATTATTCGTTTRGCTGTAGTTTATATTGATTTTCATCGCATATTTTACGCAATTAAACGTATTTTTCACCAACAAAGACAAAGTGATCAGATTCCAAAAATTTTTTTTCAAACTGCGAACAAATTGCTACTGACACCTTTAAACGCTAGCAAATATGAGGAGACTTTTGAAGATCCTACAATAGACTAAATTTCCGAATAAGTTAGTATATTTTGGTCAACATTGAAAGTGGCTACGGCTGCTATATTTTCTTCACTGCGTGCTGCACGGGGTCTATTCGGGGGAATATTATCCAATATGACTACTGGGCCTCAAGTGTTGCGAATAGTAGTATTTTCTTTTCTTTACTGGCGTAGACACCGCTTACACGATTATAACCGAGTTAACAAAAACGAGCCAGTCGTTTCTTCTTTTCGCTACGTGACGCCAATTGGATATTCCTAGCGATGTCAGGTCCTTCTACACCTGGTCCTTCCAACAGCGCCTTTTCGTGCTGTCGAAAACAGCTTTGAAATCGACGAAGAGGCATTTCGTCCGACCATATTTTACAAAGAAGCTGATGCATGCTCCTTATTAGTTCTTCGCTAACTTGTTTGAATAGCTTTTTTGGCAATACATCGGCCCCCGCTGCTTTGTTGTTCTTCAGGCGTGTAAATGCTATACCAACTTCTTCATGGTCGGGCAATGGAACGTCTGCTCCATCATCATCGATTGGGGAATCGGGATCGCCTTAGCTAGGCGTTGTAYATTCACTGCCATTCAGCAGGCTGGAGAAGGTTCTTTCCATAATTGAAGTATGATCTGGACATCGGTGACTAGATCACCTTTGGGGGTTCTACAAGAGTATGCTCCGGTCTTGAAACCTTCTGTAAGCCGGCGCATTTTTTCGTAGAAAACGCCGGTACCCCAGTCGGCCAGCTTATCAAGCTCAAGAGGTTTCACTTGTTCGTCCCATTCAATTCCGTCTAGCCATAATTCTTCGATCAGAATTTTCGCTTGTATCATAAATGGCGAAAGCCATCCTGCGAGGTCGAAAAGTTTTGCCACCGAGGATAAAATTTGTCTCCTTGTTATCGCGGATAATGCGTATACGGGCTCTATCGTTTATGAAAACTGGTGCGATATCGCATTCCATTGGATACCCAGTGTTTTCGTTGTACTTTCCTTTTCGAATATAAGGATATAAGTATCCCACAAAATGTCGTTTGCTATATTTTTTAAGATATTTGGGTGATTAGCTGTGATCTTTTTTAGTGGAAACCCAGGGTTGTTGAGGGCCTTTATCACTTGTGACGTATTTGTATTTACGCCAATTTAATATGAGGAGCATTAAATCTTGTTAGAGTGTGGGTCCCGTAAATAGAATATCATTTAGGAAATTCCCCGAGATAGTGGATGTTGAGGCTTTAAAGACAGCTCTAACTTTTCTTGCTTTTTTGCCAGGCTTTACTACTGCATGATGGGGCAAGTAGAATGAGTAATATTTGCCTTCAATGATTTTTTTTTTTCATAATCTTGTTTGATCTCACCTTTTCTAAGTAGGTTTTTTTTATACTTAGAAACTGTGGTATTGCAGAGGGGCAAGAGTGATCAAAGGCGAGTGTGTCTGGAAATTGTTGTTTTAGTTTTAGTCGTATGACATGCCGACCATTATCTGATTAATAGTTGTGGATTTGTAAAAARCTCACAATACTGATCTTCTGGTGTTGTAATTGAAATGGGGAGGGGGGAGTTTTCTAACTTCCAAAATGTTATCAATTGTGAATTGAGATACTCGTTTGAGATTTCCTCAACTTGAGTTGCCATTGCCGTGACTGGTTCCGCAGCTAGTCCACTTAGGACCCATCCGAAAATGGTATTTTGCACCAGAAGTGTTTTAGAAATTGTTTCCACACTTTCTAGGATAATTTGTGATATAAGGTCGCTGCCTAATAGAAAGTCTATTTCAGGGGGGGTGTTGCCAATGCTTGCTATGTTCGTGAGAAGCGGTAAGGTTGCTTGAATGCGCTTATCCGCTTTGGAGGAAATTAGTGTAATGGGGCAGATTTTATCTGATTTTGTACTTCGGGAGTTGCTGTGGCAACTAAACCCGTGGCTTTTCTKGAGAATGCATTAATTTGAGGTGTATTGGGGGACATGCGTTTTTAGTTCTGACCATTTATCTACCCATTCCGCAATTTCATATTGGGTAGTTAAGAAATCTTTCATTTGTTGCCACGTTAGGCACTTTCTTTGTGATGAGAGCAATTGCACCCACAAAAACAACGATTTTTCTAGTAATGCCGCGTAGCATACGTTTACCAGTTACCAGACCCTAACTGGTAAACGTATGTGGGAATATTCTGTGTTGATAGAACCAACAAACAATTTGAAACAGTGGATGGAAGTTTTATAAATCCTTCACTTGTTTCGTTTAGAAATTTTGGTAAATTCATTGGTATGGTCAATTGTTTGGCAACCAATATTCTTTCATTCTCGTATCGTTTTTTAGAGCTTCCCACGCCAAAGTAAAATTATTGTCGTTAAGAGCGAACTGTTTTATTATGACGCCTGCTTTTTTTTGCGCTTCTGATAATTTAGGATGGTTTATGTACACGGTCGTAAACATGTCCCGGAAGGACGACCATGGTTCATGACCTCCTTGAAAAATGTCTGTGTCTCATGCTGGAACTTTGAGGTGAATGCCTAAACTTGCCTCTTCGGCTTGTGTTTTTGGCAGCTCTACTCTCAGTTGTGATAGGATCATGGCTATTGTCTTGTCAACAATACAAGTTAATGAAATAAAACTTGTAAGTACATTTTTTCATTATTTCGTCAAATCGGTAAGCATTTGAAAAAATTTGCAGAAAGTTGGTTGTGTTTAGGTGAGCTGCTAATTTAATTAAAAATTTTGGCTGGGATTTAGAATAGCATCCCCGGATTTCGGGAATAAAATAGATATCACTAGAAAGGTGACGTTCTCCAGATCACGAAAATATGACTGGCTTATAGTTTTAAAGATATTTGCTTTTAAAGTTGAAGAATTGACAACTTTTACATTGATAATTTGTATATTGTGCATAACTTTTTCACTTATACTATAAGTTTATGTATATTAATTTTTTTAATATTTGTTGTAAATAAAGCTTTATTTTAATTATTTTATTTTTGTTAAATTCTCTGCACGTGCACAATAAGAAATGGGTTGCCATGGTTATTTTTTTTTTGTTTTTTGAAGCGCGGCGCTTTAAATAATTTATTTTTTTGAGGCCTTATTCATAAGCACTCCCGTAATTACAGGCGTCAATACCCTGTGTATAAAAAAAAATTAAATAACTTTTTTCCTATTTAATGAATCTGGTTAATTTTTAATTTTTTTTGTTTTTGCAGATTGACTTTTACATTTAACAAAAATGGATAACTGGGACACTGAAACAAGAATTTGGATTGTCCGCCGCTATCACGCACTGGAGTCCATAGTTTAGGTTCAAAGATAGTATAGGCGCACGTTTGGCGGCAACCCTCCGAGCAAATGAACCATAATGAGACTTGTGAACAATTTTGCCGAGCATGGGACAGTCAACAGAAGACATTACCATCGAAACCCTTCAGTTCGAACGGAGGAAACAATCGCTGCTGTAGCTGCTGCCATACAGAACAATCCACGTGTTTCGACAAGAAGCTTATCTGCTCAAATGTGTGTAAGCAGACAGTCATTACAGTCAATTATGCACAAAGATTTGGACTTATTCCCATAAAAAATTTAAATGGCCAACAAACTGAACGCTGCAGACTTGCCGATTCGCTTGGAATTTTGCCAGAAGATGCTTCAAATGATGGAAGAGGATGGAAACTGTCTTTCCATGTCTGACGAGGCCCATTTCGATTTAAACGGCAACATAAACAAACAAAATTGTCCAATATGGAGTGCTTCCGACCCACAGATACTCCATGAGACGGAATTGCATCCACTTCGTGTCACAGTGTGGTGTGCAGTTTCATCACGCTGCATTGTCGGGCCCTACTTCTTCGAAGAAAACGGTCACACCGTTAAGGTTACTGGGGACCGTTACTTGAGCATGTTGAGAGAGTTTTTTTTATGCCGAATGAGAATTTCTTTCAACTCTGTGTGGTTTCAGCAAGATGGTGCAGCTCCTCACATAACCAACCTGTTATAACAGAATTGCGACGAAAATTTCCCAATAAGCTGATATCCAGAAACTCCACATTTCGTTGGCCACCCAGGTCGCCTGACCTTACAGCACCTGACTTTTTCTAGTAGGGTTATTGCAAACAGGAAGTCTACAAAGCAAAACCAACAAATTTGAATGAACTAAGGCAATCCATTCGAGAAGCAATGGTGGCTATTCCTGTCTCAACTCTTCAAGCAGTAATGAACAAGTTTTTGGTATTTTTAAAACTAATTAAGCTATATTTAATAAAATTGAATGAGATTTAACATGAATAAAAGAAAAATGAATTCCATACACTGAAAAAAAAATCCCCTATTGTGTGTATTCGAGTATACAAAGTATATTTATGTAATGCTCGTATCGTTTTAGCATTCTTTTGTTGTTCTAGGCGGGTTACGAACCAAGAAGAGAGTTCAACATGCGCAAGTGTTAACCTCTGTAACTTCGTATAATATAATACGGAGTTTTTACTAGTTAATATTTATATATGTATGTTCGAAATTATTATTTCTCTTCTTGTCTTTTATTGTGCCTTTTGCTTATTTATTTTAGATATACCATTTACTGTTTTGGGAAATAGAAGGAGTATTGCGGAAAATATTGCAAGTGGATACTTGAATTTAAATTGTTGTTTTATTAGCTTGTTATGAGTGTTTGTAACACAGGGGTAAGCAAATAGGCAAATAAAAGTTTTTTTCTTTTTATATATTAAGATGATATATATAATTAAAATTTTCCCGGCTCGTACCGTTCAAACGCCCAAATTATATTTAGGGTTAGAATTTTATAACGCGGCGCGCGCGTTCGATTTTGCTTTGTGACTTGTAATGTAATTTGTTTCAAAATCTATATTCAAAATCTATATACATATATTCATAATATTCATATAAATACATATATATGTTCTTTTCGTTTTGAAACTGAAACTGAATTTTGTTTCTATGTGTATATGTGCATATCTCTTTTTGTTTTTTTTTTTTTTTTGGTCACGGCAGTGCACTCAACTTTTCAATTAAAGCTTAATTTTGTTTGTTTTTGTTTATTTTGCTTTTTAAGTGTTTTAATGGCACTACACTCTCCTGTTTTAAAATTGGTTTTTTGTTTTGTATAGTGCCTTTCTAGAGGATCGAAGTGCCATGTTGATATTCTAGACAGTTCCACGCACTTAATTTTACGAATATTTTTTATTTCCTTAATAATTTTAAAACACATTTTTTCCGGATTTTTAAAATGTATATATTCGCACAATATATTAGTTAGAACTCGGGGTGAGCAGCACGGCCTTCGTCAGCGGATCGCAAAAACAAAGTCACGAACTCGTTTCTCCATCCCTTTTGTTCCTTTTTTGCTTGAGGTGAGTGTGGTGAATGTAACGTATTAGTGACTTATATTTTAATGCGGTGAATGTAGAGTATTATTAATGCGGGATTATTGCTGTGGTTAGGTGTTCGGTGTTGAAATGGCGCTTGCGGATTATATGTTGTGTGGGGAAGGGGACTGAAGTTAGCCAGCAGCATTACCTATCTTATACTTAATGAAATTGGAACAATTTTTTTCAGGCTGTTTCCAACCACATGGAGCTACGATGTAAATGTCATGGAATGTCCGGTAGCTGCCAGTTAAAAACTTGTTGGAAATCTGCACCGAATTTTCACGTAGTTGGTAAATTGCTTAAGCATCAGTTTCGGCGGGCTCTATTAGTGGACCAATCTAATTTGGGAAATGGAGAACCTATAGTTGTACTAAAACGATCACGAACTAAGAAACAAAATTCTTCCACGAAAATTAAACAAGCTGATAACCGAGAACGAAATATACGACCAATTCGTAAAATGAAAATGGAAAAAAATGAAAAAAGGTCTGCCGGTTACCTTGAGACATCGTTATTTTATTATCAACGTTCGCCGAATTTTTGTGAGCGAGACTTAAGCGCGGATATTCAAGGTAAGTTATTTTCAAAATAATTAATTATACACTCGGAATATAACGCACAACGWATACTAGCTTTGTTTACCTACCGGTTGTTACCAATAACTAAAGCCACATTTAATAAATGTACACATATATGCTTCGAACACAAAATAAAGGAAGAATGTATTTACATATTGATTTTAAGTAGATATTTTTTCAATATCATTAATTTAAACAAATAGATATTCCATTCATTTTTAAACGCTGATACTGATATATACTGCTTGTGATGCATGCTATCCGATTTACAAACAAACCGCCCACTCCAACTTCGGAGGTAAAGATAATCCAATTAAGTAACAGTGTTGTATCTAAATGGTGTTATTGATGTACAGTGTCTTCAAAAAGGTCTTAATACAAAACTTACTGATTTATAATTAATAATTTTTGTAATTTTTTAATCGTATATTAGATTTAGAATTAACAAAATTACGTAATTTTGAAAAAATCATTTGTTTGGTTTAGGTAAAAATGGTCGTTTTCTTAATGCCAAATTGACAATTTTCAACGAATCAAAAGGCTATTAGGTCATTGTATAATAAATGTATTCAACAATACTCAGTTTTAATTTGAAGTCGATCGTTTAATTTCTCATTGCGTTATGACGCCAGCAATTTCGAAAAATGTTGTTTCGAGAAAAACGCGTTTAAAGTTTCACTTATATGTATATGTTTGCACCGCCGAGCGGTTGCTCTTTAAAACGCTTCCATCCAAAAACTATTCAAGATATGACCTTTCCAATTTCACAGAAGATTTAGTACTGCATATTTACACAGAATCGGTACTGACAATCCTTTGTCAATCATTTTATTAGATGACAAAATGAATTTAATAGACTCAAAAGACAATATATTCTAGATCTCCCATTTAGGAATCAAGTACTAAATATTTAATAACATATATTATTACGGTGTTAAATATTAGTATTAAGCACTAGTAATATGTACACTTGATATTAATATTGTATATTATTATTGATATAACTGGATATCAATAGTATAAGTCAGATTATGCTTTTTTTTTATCTCATTTGCTTATTATTTTTAAAATATATTTAAAAATCTGTATTGGAGCAAAATTTCTGGGCTTATTGGGCAAAACACCAAGGTATTCTCGAAAACATATTTTAAACCTATTTTATAAATAAAGAATTCAAACGCTATGTCATAATAACTGTACCAACTTTGAGTTGTAAGTAATGTGGTGGAAATCCTGGTAACTCCAGAGAGTTCAAAAACTCCATTGGATAATTTACTACATCATCGGGACTTGTTATGGAATCAACGGATTTGAATGTCAATCGCCAGCAATTATTGATTGAATGGTGAAATTCAGTGCGTGTACATCGTTATTCTTTGCGGCAAGAATTGCTCGTTGTCTTAACCAAGCATAATTCTGATAATTCTCACTAATGTTTGGGAAAACATTTTCAATAAGAGCTAATGGAGAGTCTACAAATCAGCAAAAGTCGTTGTTAAGAGTAGTTAATCCAGATGTTCAGACAGCTAACAATTGTTTGGAAAATTAGTTATAATGGAAATTAGAATAAATAGTACAGTCGTTTATTATTTTTAATGGGAAAGATTTCCGGGAGTTTTGAAATTTGGCAATTTTATAGCTTTTGGTATGTTCTTGCCAAATTTCAACTTTGCCATCTCTTGTGTTTGCCGCTCGCGCCGCCATATTGAAATAATGCCACCAAAAAGCAGTTTTTTGATGATAACTTTCACATTTCAAAACTCCCGAAAAACTTTCCAGGTAACCCCTATTTTTTCGACTAAATTACTGTACTAAAAGGTGATGCCTTCAGGTAAGCATTCAATTCATCTGCAGGCGTTTCACAGGAAATTACTGTCAACGTCTGCCTGAAACCGCCTACCAACAATATCATCTAGCCGCCAAAGATGTTATTTCGCCAAAGATGTTTCAGCGTGAAGTGCTTCAAGTGATTTCTTTTGTGCCATTGTGCACTCATCCCAAACAATGAGCTTGCGTTGCATCAACAATTTTCAAATTGCACTGGTCACGAAATATCGCATGTTGGAGTATCAATTCTGTTTAAATTGAGTGGCAACTTAAGCGCAGAATGTGCAGTGCGAGCGCCATCTAGAAGAGTCGTCGCAATTCCAGATGATGCTAACGCCGAAGCTATGTCACATCTTGATCGAATGGTGACTAAAATCAATGAAATGACAAATGTTTTCCCAGTTCCTCCAGGTGCGTCCAGGAAGAATAGGTGAGGTATTATTGTCCACCGCTTGCATTAATTACAATAAATTCATTTCCGATCTCAATCTCTTGATTTTGAACTTTAATTTTGATAGTTGGACCATTATCTTCTTTTGAACGCCGACGATAAACTGTATATCCATTGCTACCTGTGACTGTTTCAGCAACTATTGGTCGCGGATATCGTTTTATGCACTTTCCATCAGCCATGCAAGGCGATAATGGATTTAATACACCGCACAGTCCATGAACCATATGTGTCGCCACAATGTCGAGCAGATGGGGCTCAGTGACTGGATCAGGAATTTCAGCTGATATGAYGTCATCCACTTCATATGAATGTAATTTGTTCGGCAACTAAATTAGGATATGAGTCCACGCTTCTGCCATTCCACCCAGTAGATGTGGTTATATGTCATGTGTCACCAAAACTCGATACTTAATAAGCATATCCGTCATAACTTTGAGTTTTTGCTGATATACTCTGGCGATTATGTCAATTCGCCCGTCCACTTCGGATTGCATGTGAACATAATAAATAAATCCGGAGTTCCATAATTATGCACGTACGTCATAGCGTCTTGAGCGTATTCCTGCATATGGCGTGGGCTGCCGATATAAGATGATGGAAGAATCTGAACATCATTATCTAAATGAATAGCATCACGCAAGTGTATATAACCCTCAGATCGTAGCTTTGCCTGATTGAATCGAATGAACTCTAAACGTTCAGTCCTACATGTCGACAGCGAATTGCTAGAACGGCACTTCAGAATGACATTCTCCTCATGTGTACGAATCATCATATGATACGCATAGTAATTCATTGCGCTTAGATTTTTATTCGTTGATACGCTTGAAAATGCAAAATTAAATGCATTTTTAATGGAAACCAATAATAGCAATAATCAGTATTAATCGTATCCATTTTGCCCTTGTCAATAAATGATTGGATATTGTAAAGAATCGTACAAACCTATGTCTCGTTTATACGATACATGATATCGCCTTTTCACTGAACGTCAATGTCCGCCAATACCATGCAAATGGTATACTATATTTGTCCTTGTATCTGTAATTGCAAACAATCATTTGTTGGAGAATACGGTGTACCTTCTGAACGTGTGATGKTGTAGTGGGTGATATATATGTAGATGTTATCTGTTGCAAATTCATTGTGTTGGTCATGTAACCAATCACACGTGTGTTGTATCTTTTACCCTGCAAGTCGACATGAAGCCACCTACTCGAATGATATTAGCTCCAAAGGAAGTCATGTAAAAGCAGTTCTTGTATTCAAGGATGTGCTGAAAAAAATGGCTGGAATCGAGATCACTTCCACCGAACAAAGGTTTCAGTGGCAGTGATGGTGAAGGTAATGGAGCCAGTTGGACTTTTCCACTTGCGCAGCATAATCCAGCCGTTTCTCTTTTGAACTTTAACATATTGCAATATCGGCATATAGTCGTCATTGGTCCAATATCTAAATTTTCATCATCAGTGGGATCATATTGGAATTCCAAGCGATTGTATGATGACAATAATCTTCGTGTGCTCACGCGTTGTCTCAATCGGGCATTTTCTCTCATTATATTTTGTCTTTCTTTCGCTTAAGTTCTGTGAATACACTTGTTGATGCACGATCTACATATTTTACACAGTTCAACTTACCACCTTAAAGACAAATGCCTGCTGTTGAAATTGAATAAAAATAACTGAGCAGAGAGCAATGAGTAGCTGTCAAACAATGCATCACGCACCGGCGCCATCTACTTAAAATATTGGTTTGATTATTATATATTGATTATCTTTTAATCTCAATTATATATCCCACACGTTAACAATATTTTTGATAAAATGTCAACTATAGGTATTTGGTTTAAAAATTAGGTACCTAGTTCACGTACCCGTTTCCTAGGTCTGCCACTTGTACCCTGCCGTCTCCTTCTGCGGTTGCGATGACTCGTCCTAGTACCCACTGCTGCGGTGGTACGTTGTCTTCGTGAACGAGGACGAGATCGCCGGGCAGCAGATTACGATTGGAGTACAGCAATTTGTTGCACTCCTGAAAGCTCGTTAAGAGTTGCCATCTCTCGCAGCAATGAATTTTTGCTGGCGGCAGTGTTTGAAGAGGACAACTGATTAGGAGGTGCTCTGGAGTTAACGCTTCTCCATCGTTGTGGTGCTGGCTCAAAATCTACTTCGGTCTGTTGTGCTGATAGCTCTTCCGTTGTGTGCCGGAGTGTGAACTACCAAATACTTGGAGGACTCCACCGGCGCCTCCCATATCTGCCGAAGTGCGGCGCCTTGAATGGTATAAAGCCGACGAAGTTGTTTATGTTGTCGCTGAATATTTTCTGTAGCATCCTTTGGCCTTTCATAGGGCGAAAATAAAAGAATTAGTATATAGGTTTGAAACTAAATGTACTGCTTTTGAAGTGAAGCAACCAAAACTCCTATATAAGTTTTTACAGGTGGTCGACAACGTATTTTTAAAGTTGTAGGCCGCTGGTGATTGATGGCCTCGTTGAAAGGAAGGGTGACAACACCGCCGTTCAAAAAATGCAATGGATGTGACAAGGGCTGAGACGAGTAGGTCCTTGTGGCATTTACTACAAGACGAAAGAGAAGTACGATGTGACCAAAGATATCATCTATGAGCGCTTGGAGCGCATCTATGAGAGCTGAATCCACCATGATGTCAAAATCGTGCTTGGCGACTTTAACGCGAGGGTGGGCAAAGAAGGTATCAAGGAATCATTCCCAAATGGGTGGAGGCTGATCGACTTCGCCGGATCTCGAAATATTTGTGTCTGTGGTACTAGATTCCAGCAAAAGAAAATACATCAAGCTATGTGACTGACATGCTATCATTGTTTTAGATGTGCGTGCGCTTCGAGATGCTAACATCGACTCGGACCACTACCTTGTTGCAGCCAATATTCCCACCCGCCTCTGTGCAGCAAAAAGCGCACGTCAACAAACACGAGGAAGGTTTGACGACAAGAAGCTACAATCACAACAGACAGCCGAACGATTTTCTACTCGGCTTGCGCTCTTGCTTTACGAGAGCACTCGTCAACAACTCTGTATAAGGGAACTTGGGACAGCATTTCAAATTCCTCAAAAGAACAGCTGGTACGACGAGAAATGCCGCGTCGCAGCGGAGAGAAAACAGACTGCCTACGTCGCATCATAACAATCGACCACAACACGTGCAGGAGGGGATAAATACCGAGAGTTGAAAAAGGAAACGAAACCCATTTTCAGACAGAAAAAGAGAGAGTCAAAAATGCGTAAGTATGATGAGCTTGACAAGCTGGCCGGCAGGAGTAATGCTCGTAAGTTCTAAGATATGGCGGCTAACGGATGGTTTTCACGCAGGTGATCTGGCAACCGATGTTCAGAGCCTACTAAAATTATGAAGGGAACACTTCTACAGACCATGAAGAAGTTCGAATAACATTTACCCGTGTGAAGACGCCACAATGTGGCGGGGGCCGATGGATTGCCGGCCGAGCTTTTCAATCACGGGGGCGAAGAACTGATTAATTATTTGTAAAATATGATCAGGCGAAAGCATGCCCAATGATTGGAATTTGATTGTGCTTTTCCCAATTCACAAAAGGGACATCCCACAATCTGCGCCATCTACCGTGGGATAAGTCTCCTAAGTATCGCATATAAAGTTCTATCAAGGTTTCAAAACTGCTTTTGACAGCACGAAAAGAAGGGCTGAGTTCCAAGTWGCATGTTGTTTTGCATTAGTACGAAATATAGAATTCCTTAAAATCAAACTGCTTACGATATGCAAAGTATCGAGTACCGATATCTCGCGCATCTCTATTTTTGTGATGCTCAAATTTTTTTTCCATTGAACAATCCAAGCAATGCCGCTTTTTGCTTTTTAATGATTATCGAGGAGTTGCTGCGGCGACTTTCACATAAATCTAAAAAATTGTTAATAAATAAATTTATATTCACATTTGCCGCCATAGCTGTTGGTTGTTTTGAAAACAATTGACACGAAATGTCAAAGTTGATACAAAGCAAATTGAAATAAAGCAGTAGGGTTGCATTGTTGATATTGCATAAATTCGGTATCGGTATCGCAACAATGCAAAGCAACATGCAACTTGGAACTCAGCCAAGCTGCTTTAATGCCACCATGTCTGAATTTGGTATTCCCGCAAGACTAATACTGCTGTGTAAACTGACGTTGAGTAATACCAAAAGCTCGGTGACGATCTTAAAGGACCTCTCCGAGCCATTCGATACAAAACGAGGTAGCAGACAAGGCGTCTCCCTTTCGTGCGACTTCTTCAGAACTTAATCAAGTAGGTAGGATATACAAGCAATCAAGCATGCATATACAAAACTAAGTTGGATGTTTTGTCTGTGCTACAGCTAACTAAACCGTTGCATGAAATGGAAAATGGCCTGAACCACTTGAAAGAAAATATAATGAATATGGTTTGTAAAAAAAAAAATGTTTAGAAAATGTTATTTTTTAGCGGACAAAACAAATCATTACATGGTAATGGCAGGGAATGTAGAATTTGACAGAGAATGTTAATTATTATTAACTGTAACACACTGATAAAGGCAAAAATTTTTTAGAGTTTTCGAGGAAAATTTGTAACCAAGTGAAACATGTCTCTCTTTGTTTACATTTTTTGAACAAGTAAGAATCGAACAAATTTTACTAATAAAAGTGAAAATTGTTTAGCAATTTTCAATAATAAATTAAATACATGAACTTACAATRTAAGACGGCAACAAAACGAAGAATTTAGCGGAACATTTTTGTGTCGAATGAGTGCATATGTAGCAAATTTATTTCTTATTTTGATTGATCGGATTTTGTTCCTTGAAATTAAAACTATTATTGTTTTAAGTGGATTTTTAGTTGTTATTCGCAGATTTGCAGATTTTGAATTGTAATTTGAATAATGCCTCTAAAACGTGATAATATTTGGAGACGTTCGCGTGCTGCTTCACAGGTAGCTGTTAGGAGAGCACAGGAAAATGGTGTGCAGCATTTGCGGAGAAATTTAGTTGATCGGCAAGGTATTAAGTGTAGAAGAATTTTGCAAAATAAGACATATATACGTATGTTTTAGGAACTTGGAATCGAACAGCGTCTGTAGTTTGTGAACATTGCAAAGCATACAAATTCAAAAATGAAACACCGGGATTATATTGTGCTAATAGAAAAGTGAAATTACCGGCATTGAACCCATCTCCACAGACCTTAAGCTCTTTATTTTTGATAGTTACACCTGAGGCGAAACATTTTTTGGCGAAAATACAAACGCATAATTCATGTTTTAAAATGACTTTGTTTGGTGCAACCAATGTCATTCGTGATAACTTCATGACAACTTTTAATATAATTTCGAAATTTTAAGTTAACTGACATCTGTTCTGGTGGAAATAAATTTTACGACCTTTTTAAAAATTATTGGGGCGTTCACAACCTGTCTTAAGGCATCGTAAAGTCGTAAAATTTTAAATTTTTACACTTGTTTAAATAAAAATTTGGGTTTTCACATGTCTCTTAAAGTTATAAGTTATAACGATTCGAAAACATAGTATTGAGAATTGTAAATGTGTAAGTTCATTTTTGTAAGTAATCCAACAACAATTTTTTTTTAAACAAGTGTAAAAATATAAAATTTTACGACTTTACGATGCCTTAAGACAGGTTGTGAATGCCCCAATAATTTTTAAAAAGGTCATAAAATTTATTTTCACCAGAAAATTTAAAATTTTACGACTTGACGATTTAAGGCAGGTTGTGAATACCCCATATGTTCTCTTTTTTTGAAARTTCTACACTACAGACTCAAGGCCAGATTTAACATAGAGTAGGCTCATTATTATCATTCGCTGATGCAATCTATCAATTTTTGCAAATTTATTTTATTGGAAATTCCAATATTGAAGTTGAACTTCGTTGGTCTATCGCTTCAAGTTTGAGAAGTGAAATTGTTGAGCGCTTACAACATTTTTTGACGATGAAAATGAATTGGTTCGATTGTTTCGAACAACCCCTGGTCGTAAGCCGTCGGATGATTATAAAGATGTCATTCGAGCTGATAACACTCCTGTTGGGGAGCACGCAAGGAGATTTAATGCTCTTACGTGGATGGAGTTGTCATAGTTATTGTCGGAGATGAACTCTGGTCGCGTGTGTTGCATCGTAGGAATTCGAATTTAMAACGTGTTTCTGAAACGCATTGTTTCTATAATGCTTTACAATATCCGATTATATATTTTCAATGGGATGGGCATTATTTTTATGTCAAAACGTTAACTTCGTTTGAACCGAAGCTAAATACCCGTCACAGGTCCGTTCCCACGACAGTCGGGTCTACGTAACCGGAACGGACCCGAATATTTATTCGGTCAAGGACTGTCAATTCGGCAGAACTCTGCCGCTACAACAACAACAACAACAACCCGTCACAGGTGCATTGTCTGTTTGTATGGAAGCTATAATCTATAGTAATTCGTTCCGGACAACTTTTTTGGAGATTATACTGTTAACTTAAGCCGTAATCCATGTCAAATTTCATGAAGATATCACGTCAAATCGAAAGTTTTCCATACAAGCCCTTGATTCCGATCGTTCGGTTTGAATGGCAGCTATATCCTATAGTAATCCGATCTGAACAATTTCTTCTGGTATTACATTATTTCTATAAGCAATAACTCATACAAAATTTCATGAAGATATATCGTCAAATGACTAAGTTTCCCATGCAAGCATTTGATTCCGATTATTCAGTTTGGCATTATTCAGTATGGCAGCTTTAAGCTATAGTATTCCGATCTGAACAATTTCTTCGGAGATTACATTATTCCCTTAAAAAATAATCTGTACCATATTTCGTCAATATATCTTGTCAAATGTGAAAGTTTTCCGTACAAGAACTTGATTCCGATTGTTCAGTTTGTATGGCAGCTACATGCTATAGTTCACTGATCTGGACCATTTCTTCGGAGATTGCATTGTTGCCTTAGAAAATAATCTGTACCTAATTTCGTGAATATATCTTGTCAAATGTGAAAGTTTTCCGTACAAGAAATTGATTCCGATTGTTCAGTTTGTATGGCAGCTACATGCTATAGTGGTCCGATATCGGCAGTTCCGACAATGAACCAGCTCCTTGACGAGAAAATTACGTTTAAAAATTTTTAAACTGATATCATAAAAACTGATAGACTAATTCGTATATATACAGACAGACCGACAAATCTATTAAGAAATATTTTACCTACTATATAAAAAAAAATAATAAAAAAGAACGCACGATCCCATTTCCACGGTTTTGGATTCGTTGGAAAAGTCTCGGACTCCATGAGGTTTATAGCAAAGAAAATTCAGGAAAAGTTCAACAGAAAAGCGGGAAAATCTTTTTTACATACAGTGCCATCTCTGATACATAGCATGTACTCTTCTTCTTCTTGATTGGCGTAGACACCGCTTACGCGATTATAGCCGAGTTAACAACAGCGCGCCAGTCGTTTCTTCTTTTCGCTACGTGGCGCC